>NC_057803.1:753609257-753739892 GCF_018294505.1 Triticum aestivum
TAGAACCGCTCGGAGCTTGTCGGCCTCGTCGGCTTCGGTCAGCCGGCTAAGATCGATCAGAGGGATGGGCTCCGGCATCTCATCAGCGACCAGCATCTCATCAACCACGTACTGTGGCGGCGGCTCCTCGACGGCCACCGCCAGCTCTTGCACCGTTCTCCGCACCAGCGACATATCATTCTGGTCGGACGCAGCCATTCTTTTCTAGTCTTGGGTAAATAGCGGGCTATATATGCCACTTAATTCAAGGGGAAAATGTGAGAGAAACTTGACATCACAAGGTTTTGATCCTGGCACCGCCACTGCGACGCCCCAAGCAGCCCCCAAGCACCACCATGGCCCTGTCTACACCAGATCTGGGGCGAGGCCTAGCCAGTCGCCAACACCACACACCAGGGCCCCGCCCAGCCCAACCCTCCGCAACCCACCATACAAGCACTCGAGCTCGGTCAGGCTCCGTGTGCCATAGACTAGCACCACGCCATGCCCAAACCGCTGCCTTGAGTTGAGCGTGGAAGAGAGAGCCCGGCAGCACGCGCCGGTGGCGGTGAGGGCCTGAGGGGAGGAGGTTAGATGAGATTGCCTTGCCCCAGTGGCTAGGTTAGCCCCCCTCGGTCACTCGGAGGAGAGACGTGATGGGGTTCGCTGGTCTCTCAAGATGCCACTGTTGGCCATCAGCTGCCCCTTGTCTCACCATATTTTTATGGACACCAATGCAAACATAAGTTTGTATGTGACAGGCAGCTTATTTCGTTCCAAAATTAAAAAATGATGAACAATTGCAAGAAACGTGAACAATGAAACTTTCAAGTCACAGCGTATGTTATTCTCATTGGTTGTGTCCAAACTCAGTGCTCTAGCTCTTAGAGTCTTACTTAGTATATACACCTGAAAACAATATACCACTCTTAAAACCAGCCGACTAAATTAAGCTAGTAATCCTACCATGGATTTGCAAAGTTAAAAATATCATGAAGGAATGCTGGAGAACGATGAGGGTAGTAGTAACAAAAATTGATGATACTTAATTGGTGGTGCCATTTTTACCATCAAGTATGGGTAGGGATGCGGTGGCTCATTTAGTGTTTTTCAGTCATCCGGCCCCAGCCCATTGAACACTTATCAGGGACAGTTTGAGGTGGGTGGGTGTTATCTTAATTAGATGGTCCGCATTCAGATATATACATGCGATATTACGAGACAATTTGAAGGTTTTTTGATTCGCATGATTCTCAAGACACAAAAATAGAGTGGCATGTCCTCTTGTATTTTGTAGAAAGAAGAAAGAAAAACCGGAATTTAGATGGAAGAGTGTTTGATAGCAACATGAAAACACGGGAATTCTACTAAAATCTTTGAGTGGATGAAAATTTTCTTTCAAAATGAAAATAAATCCCAAAATTTCCATCCTCTAAATAAAAGATCAAGTTCTTAGGAATCAACTGCTCAAAAAGAAAAAACCTATGGAATTCCATTGAATCAAGGAACCTGAAGGTCGACGAGTATTAGTTATGGTCTTTGATGCGGAGGTGAGCGGGTGATATTTATGGACTTAATATTAGTTGCTCGATGAGCAATCGATCTGAGCTTTATCTCGTGTATATTGTTCACACTGTTTGGGTCGTTGGCACATTGATTAATAATTAAAGCTCTCAGAGTGCATATAAAATATGCATGCATCGACCACTTAGTGATGTCATGCCTGATGGCGTCATCAATACAATATAGTAATGTACGTGCACCAGTGTCATTTCCAGTCATAATGTACTGCTCCCTCTGTTTCATATTAGTTTTCACTGAAACGGATGCATCTAGACGTTATTTCAGTGCTAGATACATCTATTTAAGCGACAACTAATATAAAATAGAAAAAAGTATTAGAAACGTACGAGCGTGATTCATGAGTGCACATGCTTAGTCGGTGATAAATTTGAGAAGCACGTATCAACCACTTGTGTTGAACATCTATAAATAGGCTCTTTCCCATCCATCCATGGTACCAAGTTACAACTACTACACACGCACACAACACACACATAATCCTAGCTAATAAGCCACAATGTCGCCTCATCTTTCACCTTGGAGACCACCCACCACGACGCCTGCTGCCAAGGGGGCAAACCCTTCCTACTTCCAATCCGCTCCAGCTGGCCATGAGATGATCCAGCACAAGGAGCTTCTTCTCCACTTGTACGCCTACCAGAACGTCCAGAAAACCCCAGATGCTAACCAGGCAGTCATAGTTGAGTCAAAGCGCCCCAAGTGTTTCGGAATCCTCGCTGCTAATGACTGGACGTGTACGATGGTCCTGGCCACAATGCAAACCTTGTCGCGCACGCTCAAGGTTTGCACCTTGGGGGCTAGCATGGCCAAAGAGAACTGGTTCATATGTTTCAACATGGTCTTCGTCGATCAGAGGTGAATTATTATTTTTGTCTTGCTTAAACTATCTCTCTTTGAAATTTTACCGCATTGATTAAGTTTGCACTGGAGCCATAATAGGGTTTTATGCAATTCAAACACCGTAAAGAAAATACTTCATCTTGAAATCGCGTCAACTATGTCTATATACTTGGAATAGGTTTACAGGTTCTAGTTTCAAGGTGATGGGGGACTTCAAGGCACTGCCCACAACGGTGAATGGGCAATCGTTGGTGGGACCGGAGAGGTTTGTAATATGCACAAGGTGTCATCGCCTCAAGAAGACCCAACAATCCGAGAGAAACGCTAGGATCGAGCTTCATGTTCGTGCTATGTGCCTCTCCTTCTTAAGACCTCTGGTGGTTGCTGAGGTCCGCGCCTACCTAGCTACTCTAGTATGTTCATTCTCTAGCCTGTTTTAACAACACCCGATCCGTACCAGCTTTCTCTAGGTGACAGGGAGCGCCATCGCCAAGATCGGCCCTTGGGGTAAAATAAGTGCGGAACTATACTCGACATCCCCACGACACCGGCAACGTCTAGAGCTGCAAGCACCATCCGCCACGGTGTTGTCATTGATTCACTTGCATTCCTTCATTGACAAAGCTGGTGAACCAGTATAACGTTGGCCCGTGGGGTGGCCCACGTGGGGATAACAAAGACACGGTGGGTTCATCCGTTTAACTGATATTTTTTTTCATATGTAAGCACTTGTAATGTGATTCCTACATGCAATTCTATTAACTTGATGATCTCTTCTCTTGCATACAGATCGAGCTTTGCCGCTTCAGAGATCGTTAAGGAAGTCTCTGGGACAGTTGGTGGTCTTCGCAGAAGATAATGTCGAATATAATGCTATATAGCATCCCTCACCATTACCACATAATGTCCGCACGTACGGTCCCTTCGGAGAAACACAGAGCACCACTTTCAGTTTCCTGTGCAGGACAATAAGAACATCGCTGGGTTTCTTTGTGTGCGCTGGTAAATACGTGGAGGCGCTCGGGGTTTACGTGCGTTCACCGGCGTTTCAACCTAGTACGTCCCTGGGTGTTGCGTCACACCCTGTATGTCTTCCATGTTTCTATGTTGTGGCAATAGGAAGAAGTGTGGTATATTTATTTTGGTGTAATGTTATATTTTTGTCAAGCTTGTGGTTACTTATCACGCACAATTATCTTATCAATCAAGTGCAAAATAATGTTTGTAACCTTTTTGCAGAGAAACTTTATCACGCTAACATATTGTACTCTATTAGAAATAAATAGTGGACTGCAGATGAATTGTTATGAGCGAAAAAGAGAGAGACTTTCATCAAGAAATACAAACATGAATAGGGAGTCCAGAGGACCACAAAAATTGTGAAGATCATTGATATATTCGTTTTCACGAGTCTAAACAAGTATCAAAACAAAATGGAATGGTGAAGATCACTTGTGTTCATGAAATTATCATGGAGATCTTTTCTACTATGTGTAGAATATATGAGCAATTTTCCATTAATGGGGTTAAGACTAAACTTCCTTAACCCCACTTGTCATGCATGAGATGGGCCATATGGACCTATGAGATTTCCGAAGGATTATGGTAAACAGTAAGTGGGCTAGGCCCAATAATAACACTACAAATTGTTCAATGTTTTTGATAACTAGTACAGGACCCTCATCGCATGCAGTTTGACAAACTTAGTAGTTGCACTGTTTCGAGCGACCGAATGCATGCAGTTTTTTTCTGGGACTCCTGGTTCATCACAAGACAAGAATCACTCGATCTTTGTCCATTGAGTATCACGATAGTTGGTGGTGAGTTCCACGGTCTTCGTGCACTGAAATTCTGGCAATAAAATTCAGAATCGCTCAATCTTCAAGTAGACGATGTTACTGTATGAAAGAATTCAGATAGATTTTCTTGAGCTCACCAAATAGTTGAACGAGTCTATTTTTCTCTAAAAACAGAAGATGAGATTTTTTTTTCACAAACAACAACAACATCCACGTAATCAAATGTATATATTACCCGCACAAATTATGTAGATACTATCAAATACTTTTCCCAAACATTCTTTTGAACTCAAGACAAATACATACAAGTTAGAAAACACACACAATACAGCAGCACCAAACAATCTGGTTGTTAGCTAAGCATTGAATTGAAGAAGGCGATTATATTACAGATAAAACCCTCACTCACAGAACATAAACCATCTCTTAATTTATTATCCTTATATAGGCAATCCCTGATAAAACTCTGTAAATAAACTAATTAAAACTTTGAACTTTTATTTTTATTTCAGGGTCTTGATGAATCTCTTCACTTGACGTACGAATAACTAACATTCAAAGAGCCCAACTAAGAAGTTTTCAGTCGAGAAAAAGAAACGAAAGCCTTGGCCTTGATTTTCCCATATCTTGGTGGTCGGTTCATCCAGCAAACTAGGCGCCGGCTCCAGCACCGTTTCCGCATCCACAGCATAAAACCTGGCTAGTGAAAGCCTCTCCTTGTCGGCATTCGTCACCACCCTGTGAAGCGGGCTCCTAAAGATTCCGTTGGTCATTATCTGCAGGCATCAAATATTTATTTACATACAAAAGATATATAACATAGGGACATTCTAGGATTCAGAAAATATATATGATATACAACACTGTTGATTGTAGATATATTATTCAAGAGAGCAGGTGCTTAGTTAGCTTCATATATACCTCCATGCAGTCTGCTACGTTAATCACCAACGTACTCCCTCTGTTCCTAAATATAAGTCTTTTAAGAGATTTCATTATGGACTACATATAGAGCAAATGAGTGAATCTACACATTAAAATATGTCTATATACATCCGTATGTAGTTTGTAGTGGAATCTCTAAAAGACTTATATTTAGGAACAGAGGGAGTATAAGGCTTGGCTGGAACATTGTACCATTTCCCGCCTCTCTCAACTTGCAAGCACCGACGTCGTGGTCGACCAAAAGTACGGTAAGGAGACCACCATCAGTGTGAGGCCTCCTGCCCAAAACTAGGTCAGGTCTAGGACATGGAGGGTAGTAGTTGAATCTAGCAAACCCAATAGCCTTATTTGATATTTGGTTGACGAAGTAATCCTCATCAAGGTCGAGGAGCTTGGCTATTGATCGCAATATAAGGTCTCTTGTTCTCTTGGTTTTTCTATGCATACTCATGTAGCAAATCCCTGTATGTAGAAAGAATGACTCCAGAATTAATACACCTTACATTTTGAAACGGATGATAAAGGAGTAGGTAATTAACCTGAATGATTCCGGGTGAGTGGGCCACTTGGCGAAATTCCTCTCGTCTTCTGGCTCCACCTTCAAATGCTCAGGCTCTGATCCTGGGTGGTCACTACTTTGTCATTTCCATAGCCTTCCATCTCAAAGTGCTTGCCGTTTATCAGGTTGCTGTATTTCTGCTTTTCTTCGGACGGTTGCCTGAAGAAGTCTCTCGACGCACTCATCATGGCATCCATAAGGGACTCCTCGATTCCATGGTTGGTTGCCTCTTGCCTGGACAAAAAACTCAGCAAAAATTGAATAATTTTAGCTAGAAACTAATTAAGGGTGCACACACTCACCAGGAAGAGGCCCCAGGTCTGTAGAGCCGCTCGGACCTTGTCGGCCTCGTCGGCTTCCGTCAGCCGGCTAAGATCGATCAGAGGGATGGGCTCCGGCATCTCATCAGCGACCAGCATCTCATCAACCATGTACTCTTGCACCGCGCGTTGTCCGCACCAGCGACATATCCGTCTCGTTAGACGTGCCATATTCTGTTGTAGTCTTGGATACTTACCAAAGTTTCAAATAGAAGGCTCTATGCCACTTAATGGCAGCTCGTACAAAAAATTATGAAATGCTATAGCATCCATATTGTGCTTTTCAGCATAAATCAGAAGAAGAAAATGAGAAGAAAAAAAATAAGCATACAATCCGTCATCTATATAACATATATAAATATACTTGACAATTGACATTTAACAACTAACATCCATATATATTTGCAAAAATAACCGCATTTTTTTAAATGAAGAATAAAAGAAGCAGTACAGATTTACAATAGTATATGACCGTGCTAAGTGATTATTGCTTATTGATTCAGCACCGATTGCCGGAAACTGTAGCCATGATGTACATCTCTAGCTATCAGTCTATTAGATCTGATATTTACATCTCTATTGGATTGGATTCTTGATGCAGGCCACCAACAAAACAGTCTAGAACGCACGCTAGGTAGGAAATAGAAATGAGGAGCATAATTACCTGATGTGTTTTGCTTGCTCGATCTTTGTCGGAGACCAAGTGGAGGTCGATCTCGTTGACGGAAGTGGCAGCAGCGAGCTGTTGGAGGAGGACCTTGGGGCAGGAGGAGGCCGGCGGCCGACCTGAGGTGAGGTGCTAAGTCCGCCGTCGCCGTCTGCAGCCAGTGACAGCCGCACGTTGGCGATTCTTTCTCTGGAGAAAGGGGAGACGAGAGAGAGGGCTAGCTCTTCTTTGTCGGCCATATATGTATGTCTTGTGCTCCCAAAATATCTGACTCGCATATGCCCTATTTCACCTAATTAGTCACTAGAAAGGTGTTTATTAAATTGCATGTATGGTTTTCTCTATATTTTTTATAGTTGCACGGTCAGTGTCGGTGGGTGTACAGAATACAGACCCCGCGCGCGCGCGCGTGTGTGTGTGTCCAAAATGCAAATCTGAATCTTGTCCATCTATGGTTATCCATCTATGGAAACTTGAGATCTGGATCATCACAATGCCATTCTTTTTCATTCTTTTCGCTGATGAATGCTGGCTACTCCACATTACCAGGCGACTACACAGTTGCAGATTTATCACTTGCATTGTTATGTAAGTCACCTTGTACAAAAGCATCCGTATATCAAAAGATGCCTAATAAGATATCTCAAGGAGTGCAATCGGAGTTCATTATGAAGCTAGCTAGTACCCAAGAGCTAACTAGGCTGTATAATTTCAGATCATGAGACCACACAAATTTATTAAGGTACTCGCGCATTTATTGATGACCAGGGGACTAAAATATCCTAGTCCTCATACTTAAATAAGTTCTGTGCATCCTTAGGTGATGCATAAGCCAGGGAAGTGAAATTATCCCTCAATTTTAAGAGACTTGCTTGCATCGCCTTCAGGGGGCGCCTCGGGCGAACCCTAGCCGTCACCACCCCGACCATCCCTCCCTCCCTGCTTCCCCGCCGCCGCCAGAGGAGGCCGGCGAGCGAAGCTCGCCCTGCGGACGGCGTATGGCGGGATCTCCTCTCTCTGCGAGGGATCTCTGGCTGAGACACGATGGCGACCCTGAGCGCCCGGCGTGAAGGCGGAGTTGGCATGTTTGGGCGGCGGCTGGGCCACCACGGCTGCGAGGGCAGCATGCGGCAGTAGTACCTTCTACCTTGAGCAATGGAGAGTTAAAGAGATCTGGACACTTCTTCTGTTTTTTCTTCAAATATATGCTCCTTGGTCCTAAAAAATGTGATGAAGCTGTGATAGAAAATACTATGCAAAAAGAATCCAACCCATTAAGCATCGGGAGATTGGTGGCCAACCAGCTATGCCACATGGCGCAAGTTGGTTGGCCACGGTGAGCAACCTTCTGCAATGTTTTTTAGATGAAGTTGAGGATTTTTTTAATGTTTCTTTGAATGATGGTCAGAACCTTTTTTTTTAAATGCATGGTTATGCAAATGGCTCTCGCCGGTAGGCTACGGTGGTAATTATTTCTGTTTGGCAACACAGTTTTTCCAAATCATAGTAATTAAAAACCTCAGTATTTCAATGTGTGAGAAATGAATACTATGGTTTTTAAAAACCACTTTTTTCTTTGTTTTAGCAAAACTACCAACGTGTTTGGCAGGTACGGTTTTTCTCAGTTTTCTGGTTTTGACTTTTGACTACTCATTGCATAGATAATCCTGAAGATAGCTAGCTGAACCAAAATGAGCTACACTCAAGTGTTATACAACTGCGAGATCAGCCTATGTAAATTAACAGCCGCCGCTTGCATGTAGTCCTATCTCTTAGACGCTAGGATCTGTAGTAGAGTTATCTTGTACCTCTAACCTTTGTACGCATGAAATTGATCGGCTAGCTAGCTTAGCCTGCTCTGTACAACTATGCTCAAGTATCAATCGATCTAGACCTCCACGCATGCGGATGTGCTAAGTTGACGTATGTGTACGTGCGCTATCCAATAGGATCAAACGTCTAGCACAATCTAATCTACAGGCTATCTGTTCTTGCGTTAGCACAATAGTCAATGATTGAAGAGATCAACGGCCAGAAAGATGGACTTGAGCGAGCATTTCTCAGTTTAGAAAAAATAGGTTGGGACCTCTTTCTCATATGCACCAAAAAACCATGGTTCATAAAACTGCAGTAATTGTCGAAGCCAAACACGTCAAAGTATTTAAAATCAAGTTTTCTAAAAAAAACATGGTATTCTCCTAAAACTCTAGAAATACCGAGCAATCAAACGTAGCCTTATTGTTCCATTCTAATAAATTCTTTTTGCATGATAATATGTGTCTTATTTATATATTATGAAAACATAGTACAAGCCATGTATACATCGACAAGACAAAATTGAAAAGACAACATAACGCTAGTCTTTGCACAAAAGAACACCTGCCAAGAAGTAAAATTACAAACAAGAATGAGGAATCCTTTGAGCTCGACACCAACACTCGCCACTTGTCTCTGACAACACCATAGCAGCCACCCTTGTTTAAGAATTCGTCTGATTAACCAGTTAACTTGCCAATTAATCCCTACTCATAGGTTCATGAGTAGCCGATAAGCTGATAGATCGTCCAATTAATTCATTAACTTACCGGTTAGCCTAGTAATCCCCTACTCGTGAGCCAACCAAGCGACTACCAATTAACTATTTCCTCAACAATGACAACAACCAAAGGAGAAAAATGACGGATTATTTCCATACCCGAGGTTGACGCGGCTCCATCGCTGATATGTAGCTTTACGGACCTTCAAGATGATTCACCAAAGGTGAAACCATTATGTTTGAACGAATCAGACTGGGGCAACACCGCGGACACGCCATCGAACTCCAGATCCAGCACCACCACGTGACTAAGATGTCGGAGGACGAAACCATACCTTTCATCCACGAACCATGGACCCAGTTCGTCTGATGTATAGCAGGTGTTTCTTAGGGGATGGTACATTGTAGTATATCATATACTGTAACAGCTACACTAGTAGAAAACAGGTCTTTGGTTGAGGCCTAGGTAAAGGCATTAATCCCGGTTCACTCACAACCGGAACCAAAAGATGCATCTGTCCCGGTTCGTGAGGCCAGGGCACTGGCCGGGCCTTGCGGGCCATTGGTCCTGGTTCGTCTGACCCCAGCTCTTGCACTGTTGTGCGGCATCAGCGAGATATATGTCTCGTCGGACGCAGCCATTTTGTTCTAGTCGTGGGGTAAATAGCGGGCTATATATGCCACTTAAATCAAGTGGGAGAAACAGAAGAAGAATAATAAGTATATAATCTGGCATCTATACACACACACACACACACATTTACTAGCTAGCTACTATCAGTATATTGGATCTGATATTTATTTACATCTAGCTATATAGTAGTAGTACCAGAGTATTGGGTCTGAATCTGATGCACCAACCAACCAAAGAGTACGTCATCGATCGACATGAGAAGGTTAATTAAACGACGGTAATAATTACCTGATGGGCATAATTTTGCTGGCTAATTGTCGGAGACGGAGTGGAGGTCGATCGATCTCGTTGCTTGCGTTGCGTTGCCGGAAGTGGCAGCAGCGATGGCCTTGGGGCGACGACAGTGACCAGGGGAATGGGAGGCGGCGAGCTGCTCAGCTCGCCGTCGGCAGCCACTCGTTCGCGATGTTTTCCTGAAAGACGAGAGGGGCTCTTCTTTTGTGGGCCATATATGTTGATGTTGGTGCTCCCAAAATATCTGACTCTCGCATGCATTCCCGTACGTCCCGGTGGGCCAAAATTGTCATGCATGTCGGCAGCTCGTCACTATTAGGCTGATCATAATGAGGAGTAACTTATACGAGTGTCATGCATATGACATTAGTCTAAGTTACTATTTTTCCAGTGCAAAGTAACATAATAGTAGTGTCATAGATTGCTTCATTTAGGTGGTGTTTGGTTCTCTAGTCCTAGGACTTTTTCTAGTCCCTAGGACTTTTTGAAAAAGACTCTCAAGGAGGTACTTCTAAGGACTTTTAGCAAAAAGTCTCAAAAAAGTCCCACCCTGTTTGGTTTGCTAGGGACTTTTTCTAGTCCCAACACAAAAAAGTCCCTGGAACCAAACAACCCCTTATTAGCTCATAGACTCATTTTACCTCGGAAAGCGTACCACAAGCACCTCTTTCCTCATTAAATACTTGTCACATAAGCAAAATCGTCTTGCGATGTGTTAAGTTACTACCTAAATTACCCCCACTATGGCTAGCCTTAGAATCTGGTTTTTTCCTGACTTCCAGAACTTCGCCGAGTCCATTTTATCGGAAACTCGCCAAACTACAGCTTGGTTCAAAATTAAACTTGGCAGTGATAAACTGCTTGGCAAAACTCTGGCTTTGCCAAGTTCCAACGAAAAACGACTCGGCGAACTAAATAAACTCGGCAGAATCTCAAGTTCACCGAGTTCCGGCAAGGAAAAAAACTTGGCAAAGCCTGGCCGGTGGGCCTTGCTGTAGAGCAAGCGACGGAGCCGTGACGGCGGCCTTTGTTTGCCGGGTTTCGTCTAATGGAGACTCGACAGGCATTTTCCATTTTTCATTTTTTTAAATAGAAAATCCAGGGGTCACATCTTTGCCGACTTTCGACACTTGGTAAACATTTTCCTTTTTTCATTTTTTAAAAAATTGCAGGATTTGCCAAGTTTTTGATAAAACAAACTCGACAATGGTTTAGTCCCACCTCGCCGCGCGAGGAGCGCCTTAAATAGCCGTGTCGTCTAAAAGCGGTAAGCTTGAATCATCATTGCACACTGTGATGAATATGAACTATTATTATGTGTATCTTCTCGGCTTATACCCAAAGAAAAATATTCTATCTTCTCTGCGTATAACCAACCAGAGAAGATTCACACCATATCCCTTTGATGGTTGCTCAACTTTTTTTTGAATCATTTCATCAAGCTCCATCGGTCCATACTGCTCGCCTGGGTCGCTATATTTTTACTATGACATCTGCACGGTAGTTTTGAGCTCCTGGTGGTTTTAGGGGGGTTTGAGGCTCCTGATGGGTTTCGGGGTGTTTGAGGAGGCAGGGCCACATGGTGCAGAGGTCACCGCCACCGGACGCCGCCCCGTGCTCATTACTTCTAGGTCATCGATGGTTTGATCGTCGAATGATGGCCAAGGGAACCCGTATGCAGATGGATTCTCGTCTGCAATAAACATTATTTGAAAGTAAAAGAACAAAAGGGTAAGTGAAAAACCGATTTAACTTAAAAACTCTCTCTCAATGTGAGTAGGTGCATCAATCCTTGCTTTGTGAAAGAGCTAACTTTATTAATGAATTGCTAGATGTACATCGACCTAATCATACGTGCATCTAGTCACCCCACACATACGTCCAATGCCGCATATACATCCAGTAATCACCCCGCAAATACGCCCAATGCCGCATATCACTATATACCCTAATCATACCTGCATCTAGTCATAGATTTGCTCATGATGCTACACAACAACAAAAAATATGCTACATGTCATAATCCAAGGTTGTATGCACAAGTTAAAGCCATTAAACTGCAGCCCCCCGCGAGCGGCCAGGAGCGAACCCTAGCCGCCCCCACTAGCCACACCCCGCCGCCGCCGGCAGGAATCGCCGGGCGAAGCCCGCGCGGCTCGGCGGCGGGGGGGTTCCTTTTACTCCTCCCGCTCGAGATGGTGCAGCGCGGGCCGGCCGCTCCAGGGGGAGCTCGGGCACGCTGGCGCTCGGGGCGGCGCGGCGAGGCAGCGCGGGGTGGCGGCGCGCGGTGCGCGAGCGGGCGCGGCCAGGTGGTGCTGGCGCGGCGAGGGGCATGGCGGCGCGTGCGTCGGGTGCGGCCTTGATGCCCCTCAACGGGATCTGGCGGGGACGGCATGGCGATTGGCGGCGCTCCGGCGGCTCCTGGCGCGTGGATCCGGCGAATTGGGATGCGGTCGGCGGCTCCTGGCTGCTTGATGAGGCTCCTCCCGACGGTGTTGCGGCTGCAGTGGGTTGCTCCGGCTTCGGCCCGGCAGCCCTGCTCGGCGGGTTGGGGCGGGGTGGCGGCCCGCCTTCCCGGCTTGGTGCTGACGAGCTGGCCAGTTTGCTAGCCCGGCATGGTGGTGGCTGCCGGGGCGGCGGCCCCGGATTTGGTGGAAGCGGCTTCGGCTGGGAGGTGGTGCGCGCATCTGGGCGTGGTGGGTCTCGGGATCCCACGGCCAGTTCGAGGTCGGCCTCGGCAGGATGGGGTTCGTTGGCTGCGTTGATGCGGGCAGGTGGTGGTTGAGCATCTCCGGGAGAAATCCTATGTCCGGCCTCTGCCGGATCTAGCGACGGCGACGCCTGTGGGCGTCGTGCTCTTTCTTGGAAGCGTTGCTGTTGTGTGGTGCTCCTCCCCCCTCCCCGCGGCCTTGGCTCCGGAGGGAAACATCAGATCTTCGAGATCGGGCAATGAAGGCGCCTTCACGTCTTCTTCCTCCTTGGGGGCATCGTCTCGGAGCCGGCCACAACCTGGAGACCAGTGGATGGCGGCATCTTCGCCGCGTGGGTTGCGGCATCTTCGCCGCGTGGTTTGCGGCATCTTCGCCACGTAGTTTGCTGAGGCGGCCATCTCGGGGGCGCTGATTTCTGTTTGGCAACGATGATGGCGTCGAGAGGAGCTTTGGTCGCGGCTCGGGCTTCGGTAGTCGGATCTTACCGGCGTGTCCGAGGTGTTCTTCCGTTGGTTGCTTGGTTGCTTGAAGTCGGAGCTGCGGTGGAGTTGTCCATGCGGTGACGATGACAGGCGCTCGGTGGTCGGCTTCGGCGGGCACGGTCGATGCAAGTCCTGCATATTCCCTTGTGATGATCGTCGTCAGAGTCGGAGCTGTCAGTTGTTCGCGCGTGTGGCCTTGTGTTGGCATGTGCCGTCATGTTTTCGGTGCAGCGATCCTCTTTGTAGCTCCGTGATCCCATGTCGGTGGCCAGGTTGGCCGGTGGTTCCCATGCTATATGGGTTGGATTGTATCGGTTTTAGCCCGGTTTTCCGTCAATTAACCGGGCAATTCTCGCTCCTTCTTAATGAATGAAAATGGCAAGTCTTTTGTCTCGTTTAAAAAAAATTAAACTGCAGCCCTACCACAAGCAAATTGTGCCGCACCCCATCAGATACCCATATAGCTGATGTCTGATGGGTAGTGCCATTGATTGCCTATTTTGCGAGAGCAATTTGGCTCTCGAGATGGCTTCTAGTCAAAAAACGTTCAACATAAAAACTGTTTGTCTTGTCAAAACGAATAAATATGATTTTGGAGTCATTTCCAACCGAGGTCCTTTACTACCTCAAAAGTGACCCGCAACGTGCAGCTAGCTTTTAAACCAGATAGTTTTGGAAGGTTCAAATTCCGAGTTAGACCCAAACTAGGGTTTTGGACGTGAATCGGAATCTTTCCTTGCATAGGAAGTCCAAACCAAAGCTCCATTTTTTCCAATCTAAAACATAATACAAAAAAATTCTAATCTAAATTAGCCTAGACAGGGGGGCCACGGCCCCTGCAGAGATGTGCATAGCTCCGCCAGTGATGAGGGGGTGACTGCCGATTGAAACAACGACACCCACACAACACACTAGTCACTTTTTCATCTACGTTTTGTCTCTTCCTCGTTCTTAGTCGTTTTTCGTGTTGGAGAGCTGCGAATCCCAAGGTTGTAGGGGTGGTTGAACCGATCTAGGGCAACTCATAACCGCCGCACTCCCCGACGGGGTCCCTCGCGGGCGTGCGGTGTTTTCGGGTCTCAAAAGCTCTCGCCGCTCTCCTATGACTCGCGCCTCGGGCGAGGTGTCTTACGTACCGCGCTCGACGCCGGAGGTACATGTTGACGTGTTCGTGTGCGAACACTACCATCATCAGAGGTTGGAGAAAGTTGTTATTCACGAGACATGAAAGCAAAGACTAGGTGATTTGGGGCTCTTGAGGTTGTATGACCCACAAACTGACGGACACGCCTTTCTTCGTGGAACCTGAGGCACTTACTGTCAGAACAGGAGCACGGCCAAATTGAACATTGAACATATAAACCCGGAAGAACTGCTAGGCAGGACCAAGGCCTCCACATCGCATTTAAATCGCTATGAACAGTACTCGTGCCACCGCCTGCAAATTTTGTGCCCCACCGAGGGCATTTTAGTCTTTTCACCTTTGGGTATAAAAGGCAGCCCGCCCATGGAGAAACCCTAGCCGCTCCCTCCGCCCGCACTCGAGCCCCGCACTCGCGCCTCCGCCCGCACTCTCTGCTCTCTTCCCCGATCCCCTCCCACGAACACTAGCCTCCTGGTGCCGCACCCCTTCCTTCCCCCGTCCGTCCCCACCACCCCTCCCACGCGCCGCGAGCCCCTCCCTCCTCTTCGTGCCGCCGGTCGTCGCGGCGATGCAGAGCAAGACACCGAACTGCGGGAGCTCGCCGTGCGCGTGGAGCACCCAGAGAAAAAGCGGGCAGCGAGAGAAGGACGCCGCATCCACCGCTCCCCCGCGTCGAATCAGCCACCGCCATGGAGCAAGAGAAGGACGCCGCGTCCGCCGCTCCCCCGCGTTGAACCAGCCGCCGCCAGGGAGAAGGACGACCAGCAGGAGGGCCAGCGCTGGAGGAGTAGCCATCAGGGACCTCGTAGCCCTCAACGAGCACCGGTGAGCGACAGGGAGACCACCATCTCATCATATCCTCCCAGATTCTTGATCTGGAGCAAGGGATAGACGCTGCCACAGGCTGTCGGGGATGCCTCTACATTGTCGTCGACTAGATGAGGGAAGCAGCAAGATGCTGACGTATGCATCGAACGTGGGCTGCTTCAGCTTTAGGGGTGATTTGATGATGGTGCAAGGGCCCCCGCTTCCTTGTTGTGAGGGCATCTCCAGCCGCGCCCCCAACAGGCCCTCCCTAGGCGATTTTGCCGCGCCAGCGCCAATAAAAGGCCCCAGTCGTGCCCCCAGAAGCCCGTTTGTTGCCGGCTCGGGCCAAAACTGGTGCCGGCGGACCCAGGCCGAACCCGGCGCCCTGGGGGCGCTTGGGGAGCCGGCACAAGCGAAAAAGGCGCGTGGGCCCGCCCTGGAGGTGACCCGAGGGCCTTTTCCCGCCGTTTCTTGATGCTTTTCCCTCGCATCTCTCCCGCTCGCTCGCCTTCCTCCCGCCATTCTCTCCCTTTCTCCCGCCAAACCCCCTCCCCCTCCCGCTCGCCTTCCAGTCACCGCCATGCCGCCGAAGAAGTACGCCATGCCGCGCGCGGCGGCAACCGCGACTGGCGCCGTGGCCCAGCCGAAGCAGAGGAAGCCGAGGGCGCCGCCATGGAAGCCCGACGTGCCCTCGACAAGGCCAAGGAGACATACAAGCCGGACGCGACAACTCCGGGCGCGTCAGAGGGGCGGCCGGACGGCCACAAATTGGCAAAGAAGGGGAAAAACGCCGACGCGGCAACCGCGCGAGTGCAGGAGTCCATCGAGCATTGCCTCGCTGACGCCCAGGCCCGGGCCGTCCTACGCGAAGAGAAAACCGAGGCGCGGTGGTCGTCGCTAATGAAGAACAACGCCATCAAGCTCGATCTGCTCCGGACGAACGTCGCCGTGAAGAAGAGGAACACCGACATGGCTTTTCTGATGGGCGGGGTGGACATGCTCCAGAGCAACGACGAGAAGCTCAAGGCGTGGTGCCTGGTGCAGCGCGGCCTCATCCTGAACGAGCTCCCGACGGCAACGCCGACGACACCGACGACGCCCACGACCACACGGACGCCAAGCCCGAACGACGCCTCTACATCGCCGCCCAGCAGTGCTGAAGCCGCGCCGACGCAGCCCAGCACCGAAGCAGCTCCGACACCGCCAACGCCTGGAGCCGAGCCCGCCGAGTGAAGCGTTGCGCAGGCGAACTTGCGGCGGCGGCAATCTGTTTTTTGTAATGCCAGACTACGTCCGATCGCCGGATTTGCGGCGTCTTTTGAGAGCGGGAACGACCAAGTTTAAGTTTCCCGCATCCTGGGGACAGCGCGTCGGGGCGTGACTGGGAGCTAGGTCGCCCCCAGAGGCCGAACTAGCGCCGGCACGCCCCCAGGCCGCTCTATTTAGGCGCCCTGGGGGGGCGAACGGCTGGAGATGCCCTGACGTTGCAGCCTCACGGGCCCTTCTGCAGGTATGCTAGCTCCTTCTCTCCTCTTCTTTCATACTGATGCAATTCTCTCATACTGATGCAAAAGGAGAGGTGCAAATCTGAAGATTATTCAATGAGGTATAATTGTTAAATTTGCCTATTTTGGCCCTTCTGCAGGCAAGAGTTATGTCCAGATGAGCTAACGCTTTACTATCCAAACCTTCTGAAGGTCATTGGCTCTGATTCTTTGGAAAAAAGGTTGAGAGCTATACACAACAACGCTAAAGATGGATTCCACGCAGGATTGCTGGGTCAAACACAGTCAAAATCGAACGGGCCACACGAGCCGTTGACCAGATCAGAGGCCATCGAACGGGCAGAACGATGCGAAATCGAGGGAGCCCTCTAATGGGCGGGTCGGCCAGCCTCCTTATATGTTAGAATGCGTCAATTTTAAAATATCCATGACTTTTTATTTAAAAAATCGTTCATTGATTCACAAAATGTTCATGATTAAAAACTAAAACGTTGTGTCTACAACAAAAGTATTGATGAATTCAAAAATGTTCGTCACAAAAAAATGTTTCTGAGTTTCAAAAGTTTTTCACAAATTTCAAGAAATATTTGCCTACGCAAAAAAGTAAACTTGTTGATGAGTTCAAAAAAACATGTACGCAGTTTCAAAAAATATTCTCTAACTTGTAAAAAGTTCATGAATTTAGAAAACGTTCGCAACTTCAAAAATGTGGTGAACATTTTGGGAGTGCATCTCCTCACATATATAGGGAGCGCAACTTAGAAAATTCCAAAAAGAATGTTCGCAACATGTACAAAAGACCAAATATATAGGGCATGCATCTCCTCACATATCTCTCTCTCGCGCGCACACACACACACACTTGGTATTCATGAATTGATTTTTTCTATGTTCATCAATTCAAAAAAATGCACATGATTCAAAAGTAAAAGTTTCAGTATACAAAAAATGTCCTTGAATTTATGACAATATTCAAGAAAATGCTTGGGATTTAGAAAAATATATTTCGTAAATTTTGAAAAAATGTTCATTGATTGAAAAAATATTGATGAATTCAAAAAAAATTCATCACAAACTGTTTCTTAATTTCAAAATGTATTCACGAATTAAACAAAAGTGTTCGCCTATGCAAAAAAAACTTGTTGATGAGTTCCAAAAAACATGTACGCCATTTCAAAAAGTATTCACGAATTTGTTAAAATTTCATGAATTAAGAAAAATTTCGCAACTTCAAAAATATGGTGAATATTTTTCCAATTCTATAAACAAATTTGAAATTCGAAAAATGTTCAGCCCAAATTTAAAAAATGTTGACTGATTTGAAAAAAATCATGAATTAAAAAATATTCGAAATTTCTGTATGCAGTGGGCTCAGGGAGGGGAGGGGGGTATGCACCATGTTGCTCGTGCCAAATAGGAGACTGCCAAAAAAGTGAACACGTACAAAAAACCAAAACACATAGAAGACAGCTGGGCCGTAGCTATAAAACAAAAGAAACAGGCCCGTACAGCCCAAAAAAAGACTGTGAATACCTAATTATGCTACTGACGGTGCTTAAATAACCGAGAACAATGCATGTCTCAGCTACCACACATCTCGGATCCTCGGTTCTCAGCTAACACGCTTCTTCAATCAATTACAACTATCTTTTTACAAATTAAGAAAGTTCGACTCAGATAATAAAACTACATAAAAACATATAATCATGTCTTCTTCTGAATAAAATATTGTAGTACACAACAGATTCAATTATTGTGACCGCTATAAATATTTATCTTCTAGTGCAAATATTTATATCCCTAGTTATTATGACGGCTATCTATATTTATCTTCTAGAGCAGATACTTATATCCAGAAGACATACATTTGCAAGTGTTTCTTGGTGCCAAAACCTACGTTAAGCTAAAATAAGTAGACACAAGCTTCTATTAATAGTCCAAAGAGGCCAAGTATGCATGCTTAAACAATACACCGTGTCTATTTAGTCACATGTGAGCTCTTCTTGATCATGAAAGGTACCAGGTACCACAAAAATAGTTCAGCACCATCCAAATTGAATAAAGACCGAATAAATTGGCAATGAATCCTAATGCAATGATTGGAATAAGAATAAGACAAAAAAAGAGAAGCAACATAATAAACAGAGAAAGATTAAACGGACAGGTGATATAATGTCTGCCTCTTCTCGGAAAATCTAATGGCAACTCTATCAATTTCAAGTACTCTTATTGTAGATAACATCAGCATAAAACTTATGTATATCTATTGATTCAAGGCTATGGATTTCTTTCTTGAAAAGGAACGCAATTTATATATGAAAGGTAGCAGCTTTCATCGAAAAAGATTCTTGCTCCTGACACATAATTTCTTTACCGGTTTCTCAGCTATGAAGAAGAAAATGATTTCTTCCTCGCGGACAGAACTAATGGGCACCAAGAGCATTTGCACATTTCAATTCACTTGATGCTTTAACAAAGTGCCTCCTCTGCCCGAACAACTGAACACAAATGCGTCCTCTCATAGCCATGGCGGTGAACCTGCAGAGCAAACGCATGCAATGACTGAAATGAATGGGATGCTTTGCTCGGTTCTTCGAGGCCCATGCATACTATAACAGATTAATACCTGTGTCCGTCCTCCAAACAGGGCACGGCCGGCACGGTCTCCTCCAATCAGTGCAACGGACCACATCCTGCTTTGTTCGGCGGCGTCTGCGGCGTCCGTGGGGATCCGTGGCCATTTCTTTTAATGATCAAACATGACTCTTGCATAAGTGATATCAGTATCTGATTAAGATGATTTTTTAAGGCACCAAAACAAGAACTGGGTGAAGACAATAATAATAGATATTAGTATCCGACTAAGATGATCTAGCTAAATACCTGTGGGTTGCCACAGAATAACTCCTCTTGACATGCACGTCAATTGCCTCCCTTTAATAGCCTCAAATGCATAAGTTTACAACTACGACTCGTGCACGGGAACAAGATGTACACAAACATATATTCATTTCATTGATCAAAATAGATTTATAATAACTAATTTCATTTTTCAAAATAGACCAGCAATCCTAGAAGAAGAAAAGTAATATACAACATATATTGTAACTCCGCACTACAGCCACCGGCTACATCACCCATGCGGCTTCACCTTCGACAACTAATAAAACGGGAAATTTCTAATATCATCCACCTTGAATAATATAATAACATCCACTTTCATTTTATTTTTATCTTGGAGCCTCATGGTCACATGTTCTAGGAAATTTTAATTTCAGACAGCAATGATATCTACCAGCAATAAGATTTCTAGATGCCCAGAAATGCAGTATATTTCTATGTATGGAAATATTTTTCAGTAATAATGCATAGGGAAAAGATATAATCATTTTTCTGACCTCAACCTCGACAAGCACAACTGCATCAAGATGCCCACTATTGACACAATATCTCCAGCGCCCTTGCTCAGTCCCGGCCTCTTTGTTCGTCACTGTGTAGGAAATCCGCACTGACGAATTCCTAACTCCTCAATCAGAACAAATTCCTCAGCAACCAGAAGAACTTCGTCTCTGTTACTGAAGAAATTGACTGAACTGTATGAGATTTCCAATGGCTTCACTCGAAGAGATTGGTAGGTGTAGGATTTTGAGTTGAGCATCACATGGAAATTTTTCCTTAGTATTTCCTCGACCCCCTTTAATAGTACGGTGTTTCCTATGGCTCAAGAAAGAGAAAATGAAACTACGAAAACAAAAGTCTTCACGCTTCACGTTCTTCGAATGATTGCCAAGTCTTCAAGGTCACACCAATTTTTTCACTTTCAAAGTCTTCAGAAAGTCTTCAGAAAGTCTTCAGAAATCCAAAGTCTTCAGTTGAAGAACTTCATTTTTAGGTGTCGACTTTCTCTGTAAATATCAAACTCCTCATAGACTTATAGACCTGTGTACACTCACAAACACATCAGTCGCTTAACCTATAAGTCTTCAATACACCAAAATCACTAAGAGGCACTAGATGCACTTACAATCTCCCCATTTTTTGTGATTGATGACAATATACATTAAGTTTTCAACGGGGATAAACATATAAAGTGTAAATACTGATATTGAGGAATTTGATTGCAAGATATAGAAGAACTCCCCCTGAAGATGTGCATAGTGAGAAATTTACTTTTGAAGCAATGCACACTTGAAGAGTATAATCATGGAGATCTCCCCCTATATCTTGTAATTCATACACGCATTTGACATATAATATGAAGAATTTGAAATGCATGATGAAATATGGTGACTGATGTAATTCAACATGCGTGCATTAACATTAATGAGGAATAAGCATGTAGAAGAACTTAGCAAAAGTATCAGGCCACCATAGAGTTTATGTTTACAACTCGATCCAGCAAAGTCATCAAAAGAACGAGAGTTGTAACTTAGCAAAAAAACACCCATATAAGATAGACCCGCTTGAAGACTAACTCAAATTTCTCCCCCTTTGTCATCGAATGACCAAAAGGGTTGAAAATGAGGACTAATGCCCCTGAAGAATATCATGATGATGGAGGAGCGCCAGCGTTGTTGGGGCCGTGTGTCATTGTAGGGCCTACCGCAGTGTCGTCCAAGTCTTCTTACTCGTCCGTGTCGCGTGATGAAGAAAATGAAATGGCCACCAAGGAAGGAACCTTGACCTTCTTGTATTTGTTCGGTGGAGGAGCAGACCAGTCAAAATCTTCCTTGAAACCCATTTGCTTCAGATCTTCTTCACCATAAATAGAGATGTGACATAATAGCCCAGGTGCGATAGAAGACTTCATGGAGGTAGTAATTGTTTTTCTTCACTACATTATGTGTGGCAGTTATATTGTGAAGAATAGAACCAAACTGACGCTTAACCCATTTGTGGTTTCGATCCACATTCTGGCAAAGACTAAGAAGCAGCTCACGGTCAGTCATCACACGAGGAGCAGTGGCTTGAGGATTTGGCTTGGATGCATTGGAAGTAGAATCATGAGTGGTAGAGTCATCATTGATGGAATAAGATGCAGCTTTGCGAAACTGACCATCCAATGGACGAATGCCTTCATCAATAACAGCTGGTGCTTTGCCCTTCTCATTAGCTGAGGAATATGTCCGCTTGAGGACTTCAATCGGGGGCAAGTAGCTGAGGTGATTCTGAAAATCAGCTTTGTAGTTGAGTGAAGACCTTGTTCTGAGGAATCACATAATCCAAGGGGCATAAGGCTTCAGCTCAAACGGAGAAATTGCAACATTTGCAAGAGTCCTCATGAAGAAATCATGATAATTAACAGAAATGCCATGCATGATGTTGAATAGCAGATTCTTCATGATGCCAACAATTTCCTCATCAGATGAGTCGTGGCCTTTGATAGGACTCAAAGTCTTCGTCAGAATGCGATAGACGGTTCTTGGCACATACATCAATTCCTTCATGAGGAATTTTGTCCTTGGGGCTTGACCAGGCTTCAGAGGCTTCATTAGCACTTGCATGTAATGAGCAGTGAGTTCAGGCTCTTGGTACAGACAACGAGCACCTTCAGGTGGAGGACTGATTGGCAGGGCATGAAGCAATTCATAAGCCGGTGCCTTATAATGAGTGTTTTTGGTCATCCAGTCCAACACTCAAGTGTTGATATCATCAGCATCACCTGTGATGTGCAGCGTTGCGTAGAACTGAAGAATAAGCTCTTCATTTCAATCAACAATGTCAGAGCAAAAGTTGAGCAATCCTGCATCATGAAGCACACTGAGGACTTGAGAGAAGCAAGGCATTGATTCCATATCGACGTGAGGAATATGCTTGTGGTAGACTTTGTCTTTGTTGAATAGCAGTGAAGAATAGAAGTTGGCCTGGCTGGCAGTCTAAAAGCGCTTCCTTCTAAGACGAACGGAGTCATAGGGATTGGATTCAGTGAAGAAAACATGCTCGCTGAAGAAGTCATCAGCCTTGAATTTTTGCTTCTTCGAGAAGGGATCCTTTGGCTTGGGCTGAGGAGTATCAGTCAATTGCATCACCACCTCAGGAATCACAGTCTCAGGGTCCACAGACTGAGGAATTTCAGGCTCTTCAGCAGCTGTAGCCTGGGTCTTCAATTCTTCATTTACATTTTGATCCGCACTAGTGGCTGGAATTTCTTCATGGATAGATGGGGTTGCATGAGGTTCTTCAGATCCCATTTGTACTTCAGTAGCAGCAGGGGACTGAGGAATTGCTTGAAGTGGAGTGAACATTGGAGAGTTGGGTGCTGACTTTCCCAAAAGTCATCATTCAGCACAGGTGTGGTACAACCAATATCCACAAGCTCATCTTTCATTTCTTCAACGCCAGCCTCTTCAGCAGTGAACTGAGGCATATGCGAGGGGATAACTGGTGTTGAAGGGATTGTATCCACTTCAATTTCTTCATCCAACTGCTCTGACGAAGCAGCAGAAGGATTCTCATATTCGCTTGGAATCACATAATCTTCACCAAAAGGAATAAGGTCCTTTGATGGCATGAATGAGACAGGAACGGCATCAATTGGGTTGTCAATTGAACTTGTCAGAGGCTTCATCTTCTTCAGAGCTGAAGAATCTGATGAAGTTGATGCCTTCCTTTTCTTCACAGCTGCACGCTCTGAAGCCTTGGTCTTCTTCACATCTGATCCAGATGGAAGGATCGGTGTTGGTGTAGGCGCAGTAGCAGCAGAGAAATTTGGTTCATTTTCCTTCAGGCACAACTGATGCAGTTGCCCTGACTTCTTCATTTTCTTCAGGCGCAGCACTAGTGGATGCCCTGGCAATTTCTTCAGCGTCTGGAATGCAGTCATCAGCCCTAGTACTTTCATTTTCTTTAGCAGCCTAATTGTCATCAGCAGTGCTGGCATGTTCTTTAGTAGGCTAAGCAGATGCTTCAGCCTGAGGATTTTCTTGTTGTGTTGGGACTGCAACATTGAAGTGGGTTTATCAATAATCTTCACAAATCTGACTTTGGCTCCAAGCTAGTCAGCATAGTAGCGATCAAATTCATCACTCAGTTGCTTGATCTCAGCTTGCAAGGCAATGAGTTGTTCAGGGGTAAGAGTGAGGACATTGTCCTTTAGGTAGCGCTGCTTTTTGTACTACGCTTTCTTCACTCTTCTTCCTCCTTCAAATTTCCACTTCTCTTCTTTTATGAAGGCAGTCAAAACATGACTTTGACCAGGAGTGAGGTTCATCTCCGGCAAAGGCGTGTTTGGGTCCTTGTGCCATAGATCAATGAAATCTAGGATCAAATTTGGATCCAATAACAGGGCACATTGCTGCCTTTCACTCTAGCGGCCCTGGCCTGCCTGTCTCTCATGATTTTGGCAAGTTCTTCATCATCAGCCTCATCATCAGAAGGCATTTGAAAAGCGACCTGCTTCTTGTGAGGACTTGGTCGAGAGCCTCGTCCAACAGTGTCCTTTTTCTTCAGCGGAGAGGGGCCAGTTGAGGAATTTGGTGCAGCTGAGGAACTCGTAGAAGCTCCTGAGGCAATTGAGATGCCGGTAGTCCTTTGGCACGTGGTGAGGTGCACAGGTGCAGAGGATTTAGTGGGAGCAGCTGAGGACTTTGTCGGAGGAGCTGATGACTTTGAAGGAGGAGGAGCAGTTTGAGGAATTGGCCGTGAGGGCTTTGAAGAATCTGGCCGTGAGGGCTTTGAAGAATCTGGCCGTGAGGGCATTGCTGAGGAACTTGGCCGTGAGGGCATTGAGGAAGAAGCATTTGGCTTGTGCGCAGGCTTCTTAGGCATCGCCTTCTTCGGCTTGCTTGCAGAGGCATCAACGGTGGTAGCAGCAGCAGCAGAGTCTTCATTAAATTTCCTCACGGCTTCCTTTGCTTGTTTGGCCAGTTTGGCCTGGCGCTTTGCCCATTCATCAGGATAATCCACACCGCGCTTGAGGCTGGTGGGATCTGTCAATTGGTCAGGTGCCAACGGAGGTCTTGGGCATGGAGGATTGAGAGCGAATTTCTTCATATACTTGGTAGTAACATATTTGTACTCCCTCCATTTCCGTGCCCATCTCCTCTCAATCTTTTGAATGCGCACCTTGCGCTGATTTCTATCATCCTCAGGGGGTGTGCAGTACCCAGCATAAATGTCATCAGGGATTTCAAAAGCAGTATTGACCTCAGGCCTCTTTCCACCCTTCTGTGGCTTCTTTCCATCAGCCATTTTCTTCAGCTGAGGAATATGAACAACTGAAGTTTCTGAAAAGGTATGCAACTTTTCTTCGAGAAACGCTGCAAATGAGTTAAGTTGATGAGAACCTAGTGATTCAGCAGCGGACATGAGTACATGTGAACAGAGTATACTTGCGGGGAATTTGAAGAGGTCATATGCGTTCTTAGAAGGTTTTTCAAAAAGAATAAGTTTGAGAAATTTGACCAGATGAGTCTTTAAAAATTTCATTACTATCATCTCGGGGTAGATACATGTACTCTATACTACACCCCATACGAAAACAATCAAAAGCAGCATGTAGGGTATTATCTCTTCGAGAGAGCCCGGAGCTAGGTAAAATCCCGTGTCCATGTTACCATCGCTCCAAGACACCTAGCTTAGGACCCTATTACGAGATACGCCGGATATAGAACCGACATTGGTGCTTTCATTAAGAGTCTGCTGGGCGATCGTTACGGATTGATGAGATAATCAGGTGATAATCAGGTGTTGTCCCTCCCGGGATCCGGTCCACGTTCAAACTCCCGCCAGCTGGCGATCTGTAGGAGCCCAACCACGCCCTTGTCGCCTGTTGGCCCCTCCCTCTCGCGTATTCCGAGGCGGGCCCACCCAGGCGGGTTGAGATCCTCTGCAGTATCGTATGGTGCTGTAGTGTCGATGACATGTGGGGCCAGGTCCCACATGGCAGTAACTGTACAGCACCGTACAGTACTGCAGAGGATCCTAACCCCGCCCAGGCTGTCTACTCCGTGCAGTTTGGACGCTGGTGGCATGTCTCCCACCAACCCGCCCTCACCTTCCCGCCCTCGCGTGGACCCAGGTGATGATTCTGGAGCCTGTAGCTCTGGCTCCCCTCCCCAAGAAGATCGCATGTCCCCACCCTCGGGAGTGGTTGTTGACCCGGTCACGCTGGGCCGCTTGTCCCCTCCATGCCCCATGCCCGCGGCCTCATCGATGATTGCCCCGATCGTTTTGTCACCTCCTGGGGTGCGGGATCCCAGGCCGGTGCTCCACTCCCCCACCTCGGATCCTCGGCCCACTCCCTCCCCTGCCGCTGGTGCGGGCCCTGCTGTGCATGCCACGGGCCCCGAGGCCATGCAACGACCATATCTACGTTCCTTGCTTGATAGCGTGATGCAGGAATTTGAGTTTGTCCTCCCGCAGCCTAGGCCTGCCCTGCGGCATCGCCGGAACGCGGTTCCGCCCAACTTCACGCCTTGGAGGAGTAGCCGGATCGCCAAGGCCGATTGCGGCCTCGATTTAGAGATGAAGACCAAGAAAGTCCTGCTCCGCCGTCTTGGACTTCTGTAAGAAGAGGGGCGGGTCGCCTCTGGCGGAGGACGTGGTGCAGGCTTTCACGGATTATTACGGATGGCAGATCCCCCGCGGAGTCACGCAGCTCCTGGACCGTGCGCCGGTGTCGCCGTTCCTGATCTCATCTTAGGGGCCCTCCCCCCCCCCCTCTATGGATTGTAACCTAAAGATTGTCTTCTGGAACATGCGCGGTTTGAACTCGCGAGCTAGGCGTACATCGCTTCACTCTTTGATCTCTTCTGTGTCCCCTTCGATCGTCTGTTTGAGCAAGACCAAGCTCGCGGTAGTCGACTTGTCCATTGTCACTGATACCCTCGGGCCACTCTTTGATCGTTTCTTCTTCCTTCCGTCGTCCGGGACACGCGACGGAATTCTCATGGCCTGGCGAAGCTGCGACATCACTCTCTCTCGGCCGGATGTTGGTGCCTACCACATCTCGGCCCTTTCTACCCCTCACATCAACGGTCAGCAATACTGGTGGATTACTGCTGTCTACGGACCACAGGAGGATGACGCAAAGGTGGCCTTTCTCGCGGATCTGCAAGATTTTCGCCTCACCTGCGCGGGCCCCTGGATTGTGGGAGGTGAATTCAACATGATCCTCTCCTCGGCCAACAAGAATAATGGGCACCTTCACCATCGGGCTATGAGCCGCTTCCACCGCTTTTTCGCCGATCTCGAGCTGCACGATATCTACATGCACGGTCGCAGGTTCACTTGGTCCAATGAGCAGCAAGACCCTACCCTCGTCCGTAATGATCGTGTGCTCTGCACGCCGAGCTGGGAGGATTGCCAACCGAATTGCCTCCTGCACTGCCTCGCTTCGGCCACCTCTGACCATGCACCACCGCTTCTTGACTGCTCATCGCGCTCCAGCAACCCCAAGAGATTCCACTTCGAGCGCTTCTAGATCAAGCTTCAGGGCTTCCATGACGTGGTTGTTCCCGCTTGGGGCTATGAGCCACCGGACCCTGACCCCTTCCACCGCCTT
Organism: Triticum aestivum; assembly: GCF_018294505.1. Taxonomy (NCBI): domain Eukaryota; kingdom Viridiplantae; phylum Streptophyta; class Magnoliopsida; order Poales; family Poaceae; genus Triticum; species Triticum aestivum. The sequence continues at coordinate 753,636,568 of NC_057803.1, forward strand.
TTCCAGCGTCTCAAGTTCACTGCTCACCGGCTCCAGAGCTGGAGCGCTCGTTGCATTGGGCACGTCTCCCTCCAGTTGATGGTCGTCCGTGAGCTCATTTCTCGCCTAGACGAGGCGCAAGATCGGCGCCCGCTCTCCCAGCTCGAAGCTTGGCTTCGTAAAAACCTGAAGTTGAAGTATTTGGGGCTCGCATCTCTCGAGCGCTCCATCGCCCGGCAGTGCATGCGCCTAGCTTGGCTCCGCAATGGTGACATCAGCTCCACCTTCCTCAAGCTGCACGCCTCCCACCGCCGTCAGAAGAACTGCATTCTCCAGTTGCGTGTTGGCAACGCTCTGGTCACTGACGAGGAGGGGATGGCTGAAGCAGCCTTCAACCACTTCGCTAGCATCCTTGGCTCTGCGGACGTGCGGCAATCCACCTAGGTCCTTGAGGCTATCGACGATCGCTCTTTTGATCTTTCTGAGCTTGAACTCCCTTTCTTCGAGGCTGAAATTTGGGAGGCGATCAAGAAGCTGCCCTCCGGGAAGGCGCCCGGCCCGGATGGCTTCACTTCAGAGTTTCTGGTCGCCTGCTGGGACATTGTGAAGCAAGACATCTGTGATGCCTTCGACAAGCTCTATCATCTCAATGGCATGGGGTTCCAGAAGCTCAATGAGGCGCTCCTCACCCTCATCCCAAAGAAACCGGACGCTTCCACGCTCGCGGACTACAGACCGATCAGCCTCATTCACCTTCTAGCCAAACTATTTGCCAAGGTTCTGTCCTTGCGGCTTGCCCCACGCCTTGGAGCTATGGTGTCATCCAACCAAAGCATCGATGGATAACCACGACAACCTTGGACAATTTTGTTGCAAGTGTCGATGCCGAGCATCGGCGGCAGAATTTTTTGCTACCACCATAGTCTATTTTCGCTACCACCATAGTCTGTTTTTGTTGCGAGCGTCGACTGCGAGCATCAGTGGCGAGGGTCAGCGGCAGGCATGGCAGCAATCGACAACGGCGAAGGCAAACATGGGAGGGTAGACACGCGCATGGGACGAGGAATCTGACAGGAACTCCTATGTGTCGCTCGCTGCGGCAAATTGCCTCCAACTGGGCCGGCTAATAAGCGCAACACAATGAAAATCACAAAAAAATAAGTGATCGAGGGAAGGATCAAACACGGGACATCCTGTTGTTTTCGCGAGTGCCTAGCCAACGGGATCGAGGGAAGGATCAAACAAGGGCCGCCCAATAAGTGCTTTGATGGCGCGCGAAACTATAGGCAATGTCAGATCTGAACATTTTGTCAAATTCCAAACTCGAACGATATTTTGAAAAACGTGATTTTTCTACATGCAAATAATTCTCAAATTTGAGAAGAAAAATCAAAAACTCAAACATTTTATGAATATGTGAACAAAGTTTTGATAAAGGGGACATTTTTTGAATATGTGAACATTTTTTAATAAAGAAAACATTTTTTCTAACTCTGAACAAAAATTGAAGTGAAACCATTTTTTCAAACTCAGATTTTTTTTTGAAAACGAGAATATTTATTAAGTTTTCGAACATTTTTTCAAAAGCATGAACATTTTTTTATGTAATTACGAACATATTTAAAACTGTGAAATGTTCTTAAAACGAAAAAGAACCGGAGAAAGTATGCAGAAAAAACGAAAAAAAGAAGATAAAAAAACTGGTAAGAAACTTTGAACAAGCAGTAAAGAAATTTGTGATTATTTTTTCAAAACGGGAACAATTTTTAAAATCCCAAACAAAATTTGAATTTTTCTATTTCTTTTCGAAATGGATAACATTTTTTGAAAATCCCAAACAAATTTGAACAGGAACAATTTTTTAATACGTGAACAAAATTTTGAAAAACAATTTTTTTTGTAAATTGGTGAACAATTGTTTTTAAAAAGGTACTTTTTTTTGGTATCCCGATCATTATATGAAACATCCTGACAAAATTGAACAAAAACATTCCGGACATTTTTTAAAAAGGAAACATTTTCTAAATCCCAGAACATTTTGTTTAAAATGCGAACACTTTTTGAATTTGTGAATTTTTTTGGAAAATATAACAGTTTTTTAAATCACGTTCTTTAGAAGTGAGAACAATTTTTTTAAGTTTACAAACAATTTTTGAAACATGAACTCTTTGCTAAACTAATAAACTTGAAAAAGAAAAAAGAAAGGACAAAAAAGAAAGAGAAAAGAAAAAGGAAAGTAGAGAAATAAACAGAAAAATGTAAAAAAGAAAAACCAAAAACCAAAAAGAAAGAAAAAACAGTTTAGGGGACCTTCTAGAAGCTTCCCAAAACCAGAAAAAATCCGGCTGGAAAACTTGAGAAGATTCAGAAAACCGGAAACACGGACACTGTTAATGGGCCGGTCCAGTTCACCGTTCGATCGCCAGCTCTTATGCGAAGCCTCGACAGTAGAGAGCGTCAAATAGGATATTCCGAATCTGACGGCTACGCGGGGCTGTATTTGAAGGCTAGGGCGTGGCTGGCGTGTTGGTGCCTAGCATTGCCCTTTTTTAAATCGTTTTCTTCTTTTGTTTCCAAGCATGTTGACGTATAATGTGTTGCCTAGTCTCTTCTGTTAGATCGGTCTTTTGGTTGCATTGGTTAGAGCATCCACTTCTACACATGCTTGGACTTTTGTAGTTATGGCAGATCTTACGCCCCATGATCCCTAAAAACCATTGTGAAGTACTCCCTCCGTCCCAAAATTCTTGTCTTAGATTTGCCTAGATACAGATGTATCTAATACTAAAACCTGACTTGATACATCCATATTTAGACAAATCTAAGACAAGAATTTTGGGACCGAGGAAGTACTTATCAATTGCAAATAGTTGACATGAATACTGGCTTATGAAAGTAAGAAGAGGAGGAACCTGCTAAGAAGGGTCAGAGAACATGCTAATGCCATGCACTTGAACAATGTGAAACATTACAATCTTAAAGTATGGATTCTGTATTGTTAGAGAGGTGTGTTGATGGGTGGGTTCGTGCCTGCTTCGTGGAATAGGATTAGCCAAGAGTATAGGAGAACGTTCGGCCTTGGAAACTGAATCGACATGGACTATATTAGGCCATGGCTTGCCTATGCAATACAAGTGGTTGACTTTAATCAGCTTAATTTCAGGTAAAAAGGAATCATTAGCATCACATGGATTACAGCTTTAACCATACTCTAATTGTAGTATGATTGGCTTTATATGGAGCAGAGGACGAAAGGTAGCAGGTCGTCCTCAAAAAAAGTTGTGTGTAGAGCAGAGAATATGCGGCCAGAGAAAACACAAACAGGCAAGACAGAGGAAGGGCCAACATCCACGCTGCTTCCTCGGTTAAGTAGAACGCTAATCAATTTGTAGTTTGTACTACATAATACACTGCTAGGACCAACCAGCACGGCATTCAAGGCACTGCGCGCACAAATAAAGAAGTATGGAATATATCAATGCAGGTTGGTATCACGTGAACTCTAGTCCTACGAGGAATAAACAAGTTTGGAATGCTATTTTCTGCCACCGCTGTAATACTGTACACACTTGCTGAACGTAGGTCGTCTGAAAATTGAATTTGGGTCAGTTGATTTTTTTTTACCGTAGATCTCTGCTTTGAGATCTGTGCACTATTTTTTTTAGTTTGCTCTTTGAGTTGTCTTGGGCTGTTTGTTTTAACTGACCACATATTTGGGTCAGTCAATTTGCTACTGGGCTAAAGCCCAACCCTGAACTCCCTTCCTTTATTTTCCTTTCTGTTTTGTTTTGTTTTTATGTTTTTTTGCTTTTGCTTTTTCGTGTTCCTTTATTACTTGCTTTTTTGGTAATTGCTGGGTGAGTAAAAATTTGTACACTAAAATACAATGCAATATGTGTGAGAATCAAACTATTATATGGTTATTCTTTGTATACTAGAAAAGGTGAAATATTAGTGTAAAGTTGTCTACGAGTTTTTTTATCTTTCTTCTTAAAGGTTAATACCAAAGACAATTATTCATTGTTCCTTAAAAAAATCATAATTTTAATTTTTTTAGTTATCATTTCATTTTGCATTCTTCTTTAAGGGTGATACCAACGCCACTATTCCATTCTTTCTTAGAAAACTACTTTTTTTCAAATAAAAAAATCATTCCTTTTTAATTTTTTATTTCTTTCTTCTTAAAGGGTAATACCGAAACCACCAATTCATTCTTTCTTTAAAATATTATTTTGATTTCGTTTTTGGATTGTTTTTTTAATTATTTTCCTTCTTTTTAAAGGGTAATAGCGCTGTCACCAATTCATTCTTCCCTAGAAAACGTTTTTATTTTGATTCAGTTTTTTTACTCTTTTTCTTTCTTCTTAAAGGGTATAACCAATCGCACTGATCCATTCTTCCCTAGAAAATCTCATTATTTTGATTTTGTTTTTTCAGTTTTTTTAATTTTCTTTTCTCTAAAATGGCAATACAAATGTCACTAATTCATTCTTCACTAGACACCTCACTGTTTATTGTTTTTGTTATAATTTCATTTTGTTTCTTCCTCAAGGGTAAAACGAAAAAGCCACTAATTGGGTACAAATTTTGTTATTGTTTTTTTAAATTCTTTCATTTTCTTACTTCTTAAAGGGTAATACCGATGGGACTTTTTTTAAAGAACCTCATCATTTGATTTTTTTTTGCTATTTTTTATTTTATTTTCCTAATTTTTAAATGGGAATACGGATGTAACTATTTCATTCACCCTTAGAAACCTGATTATTTAAAAAGAAATAATATTTTATTTTAGTTTTCCTTAAATATAAATACCAAAGCCACTAATTTGTGCACCAACATTCAGTTTGAAAATTGCTTGGTCCCGTTTGGAATGTTGTTTTCTGCCACCGCTGTAATACTGTACACACTTGGTGAACGTAGGTCATCTAAAAATTGAATTTGGGTCAGTTGATTTTTTTAGCGTAGATTTCTGCTTTGAGATCTGTGCACTGTTTCTTTAGTTTGCTCTTTGAGTTGTCTTGGGCTGTTTGTTTTAACTGACCACATATTTGGGTCAGTCAATTTACTACTGGGCTATAGCCCAACCCTGAACTCCCTTCCTTTATTTTCCTTTTTGTTTTTTTTGTTTTTATGTCTTTTTGCTTTTGCTTTTTTTGTGATCCTTTATTACTTGCTTTTTTGGTAATTGCTGGGTGAGTAAAAATTTGTACACAAAAATACAGTGCAATGTGTGTGAGAATCAAACTATTATATGGTTCTTTGCATACTAGAAAAGGTGAAATTTTAGTGTAAAGTTGTCTTCGAGTTTTTATTTTATCTTTCTTCTTAAAGGTTAATACCAAAGACAATTATTCATTGTTCCTTACAAAAATCATTATTTTAATTTTTTTAGTTATCATTTCATTTTGCATTCTTCTTTAAGGGTGATACCAATGCCACTATTCCATTCTTTCTTAGAAAACTACCTTTTTTTCAAATAAAAAAATCATTCCTTTTTAATTTTTTATTTTCTTTCTTCTTAAAGGGTAATACCGAAACCACCAATTCATTCTTTCTTTAAAATATTATTTTGATTTCGTTTTTGGATTGTTTTTTTATTATTTTCCTTCTTTTTAAAGGGTAATAGCGCTGTCACCAATTCATTCTTCCCTAGAAAACGTTTTTATTTTGATTCAGTTTTTTTACTCTTTTTCTTTCTTCTTAAAGGGTATAACCAATCGCACTGATCCATTCTTCCCTAGAAAATCTCATTATTTTGATTTTGTTTTTTCAGTTTTTTTTAATTTTCTTTTCTCTTAAATGGCAATACAAATGTCACTAATTCATTCTTCACTAGACACCTCACTGTTTATTGTTTTTGTTATAATTTCATTTTGTTTCTTCCTCAAGGGTAAAACGAAAAAGCCACTAATTGGGTACAAATTTTGTTATTGTTTTTTTACATTCTTTCATTTTCTTACTTCTTAAAGGGTAATACCGATGGGACTTTTTTTAAAGAACCTCATCATTTGATTTTTTTGCTATTTTTTATTTTATTTTCCTAATTTTTAAATGGTAATACGGATGTCACTATTTCATTCGCCCTTAGAAACCTAATTATTTAAAAAGAAATAATATTTTATTTTCGTTTTCCTTAAATATAAATACCAAAGCCACTAATTTGTGCACCAACATTCAGTTTGAAAATTGCTTGGTCCCGTTTGGAATGTTGTTTTCTGCCACCGCTGTAATACTGTACACACTTGGTGAACGTAGGTCGTCTAAAAATTGAATTTGGGTCAGTTGATTTTTTTAGCGTAGATTTCTGCTTTGAGATCTGTGCATTGTTTCTTTAGTTTGCTCTTTGAGTTGTCTTGGGCTGTTTGTTTTAACTGACCACATATTTGGGTTAGTCAATTTACTACTGGGCTAAAGCCCAACCCTGAACTCCCTTCCTTTATTTTCCTTTTTGTTTTTTTGTTTTTATGTCTTTTTGCTTTTGCTTTTTTTGTGATCCTTTATTACTTGCTTTTTTGGTAATTGCTGGGTGAGTAAAAATTTGTACACAAAAATACAATGCAATGTGTGTGAGAATCAAACTATTATATGGTTCTTTGCATACTAGAAAAGGTGAAATTTTAGTGTAAAGTTGTCTTCGAGTTTTTTTGTTATCTTTCTTCTTAAAGGTTAATACCAAAGACAATTATTCATTGTTCCTTACAAAAATCATTATTTTAATTTTTTTAGTTATCATTTCATTTTGCATTCTTCTTTAAGGGTGATACCAATGCCACTATTCCATTCTTTCTTAGAAAACTACTTTTTCTGCAAATAAAACAAATCATTCCTTTTTAATTTTTTATTTTCTTTCTTCTTAAAGGGTAATACCGAAACCACCAATTCATTCTTTCTTTAAAATATTATTTTAATTTTGTTTTTGGTTTGTGTTTTATTATTTTCCTTCTTTTTAAAGGGTAATAGCGTTGTCACCAATTCATTCTTCCCTAGAAAACCTTTTTATTTCGATTCAGTTTCTTTGCTCTTTTTATTTCTTCTTAAAGGGTATAACCAATCGCACTAATCCATTCTTCCCAAGAAAATCTCATTATTTTGATTTTGTTTTTTCAGTTTTTTTTAATGTTCTTTTCTCTTAAATGGCAATACAAATGTCACTAATTCATTCTTCACTAGACACCTCACTGTTTATTGTTTTTGTTATAATTTCATTTTGTTTCTTCCTCAAGGGTAAAACGAAAAAGCCACTAATTGGGTACAAATTTTGTTATTGTTTTTTTAAATTCTTTCATTTTCTTACTTCTTAAAGGGTAATACCGATGGGACTTTTTTTTAAAGAACCTCATCATTTGATTTTTTTGCTATTTTTTATTTTATTTTCCTAATTTTTAAATGGGAATACGGATGTAACTATTTCATTCACCCTTAGAAACCTAATTATTTAAAAAGAAATAATATTTTATTTTAGTTTTCCTTAAATACTAATACCAAAGCCACTAATTTGTGCACCAACATTTAGTTTGAAAATTGCTTGGTCCCGTTTGGAATGTTGTTGTCTGCCACCGCTGTAATACTGTACACACTTGCTGAAGGTAATTCGTCTGAAAATTGAATTTGGTTCAGTTGATTTTTTTACCGTAAATTTCTGCTTCGAGATATGTGCACTGTTTCTTTAGTTTGCTCTTTGAGTTGCCTTTGGCTGTTTGTTTTAACTGACCACATATTTGGTTCTGTCAATTTACTACTGGGCTAAAGCCCAACCCTGCCCTCCCTTCCTTTATTTTCCTTTCTGTTTTTTTTGTTTTCATGTCTTTTTGCTTTTGCTTTTTTTGTGTTCCTTTATTACTTGCTTATATGGTAATTGCTGGGTGAGTAAAAATTTGTACACAAAAATACAATGCAATGTGTGTGAGAATCAAACTGGGTCTAAAGAGTCAGTGAGAGAAGTAGGTTATCCCGGCCGGGATTGTCTTTTTCCTGGTGCGACAAATAGTTTCAGGGCTTGAATTGACGGGGATCACTGAATATAGGGTGTCTACTTCAGGGATTCAGAGTTCAAGGTCTGATTTGGACTGCCTCTACAAATTCAGGGTTTAAAATCGACTTTACTCGACAGCTGATATGAACCTACCGTGCGCTCTTTGATGGGGCCGTACGTATATGTGGTACTAGTCTGGGAACCCATGCAGCCGAGCGTTCTCCCTCATCGTCAGCACCCGCGCCTGCCTGCTCCGGGTGCAGTATGACCTGAATGCAGCCGAGCGTTCTCGGTACAGAGCCGAGGGCTGCTAGAGAAGGACTCCATACGATAAGAGGACATGCGGAAATGCGCCCCACTGCGGACAGGTAGCACCTCCACGTCCAGCGGGGCCACGCGAAGCCACGTTGAGTCGTCAACAATGAAGGAGAGCATCTGAAATGGATTTCCCCGCCGACTAACATGATGATGAAGAAATTCACCTACGCCGTGAAACTTTGTTAGATGCCTGGCCCCACGGTGGGCGCCAACTGTCGGGGTTACGATCCTGACAATGAGTACTAGGGGTACGAAAGAGGGGTAGAGCCTAGCTATAGCGCATGTGTAACACTCCGTGTTTAACGAGTTCAGACCCCTCTCGGCGGAGGTAACATCCCTACTTCTCATGCTCCGAGGCTTGATTTTTCTTGATGGGTATAGTTAGAGAGATTGCCTGAACCTGGCTACGGAGGTGGAGGGCAGCTTATATAGAGTGCGCCGCAGCCGCATGCTCTTCATGTCAAAAGGGCGCTTAATGATATTAATTGCGTCAGTTACAGGTGTAAAGAGACTACTACAACAGTTGCACCCTTACAGGTAACGGTAGTCTTGACTCCGCTTTAAGGACGACTTAGAATTCCTCGACCGTTGCAGCTTCCATGCCGTCCCTTCATCTCTCTAGTCCGAGTGGTGATTGTCCAGCCGAGTGACGGGTGGTCATCCGAGTGCCGTCGAGGTGCCCGAGCGGACTTCCTCGTATATGCATCCGAATGCTCGTATGGTCCAGGGACCTACCAATGATGGAGTGGGGTCCCATGTGGGACTCATATGATGGGTCCTTGACCCTACCTGTAATAGGTGACCTCATCAGCGGCCGCCAAAGAGGAAGAATATTCAAGAGCAATCTGACGAATCGGTTATGGCGACAGTGGCGACCTTTCACCTTTATTCCGGCGACGACGATGAGCGGCGAACAGGCTGGGAGTCGGCCAGAAGGATGGCGAGAGCCAAGGGATGCGGCGAGGTAGTGGCGAGGCCAGCGGACGGTCTCTGGGAGGTGCACCGACGAAGAGGCGGTGAGAGAGGAAGGGGTGGGAGGCGCAAGCGAGACATACTTTTTTACTCTGTGTCGTAGCGGCCGAGTATATTTAGGCGCCTGACAGGAGATGGAGTAAAAAAAAATACTCCATTCGTTTTTGGGGATCGGCTAGGCGCTGGTTAGAGGGGTAAAACCGAAATTTTACTCCTTTATACCCGGATAGGGATAGGCTAGAGTTGTCCTAATGCGACAAGTCAATATCACAACCCCAACTAACCATAGAGTTTAAATTTACCCAACTGAACTACAATACTGGTTACAAGAACATAGCACTCGACTGACTGTTAGTACTGTTTAATTAAAAACCTCTTTCACTTTTGACCGAAGAAAGAAAAGAATGCCAACGTACTATAGGGGACGACCAAGCCACATGCTGCAGCAGAAACCAAATAGTATGCCGTCGTTTCCACAGCACCAGTTGGCTTTTCATACAGCCTGTAAAGATAGTGCGTTCAAACTGTGCTGGTGCAAGCAAACATAATGTGTTATCTTTTTTCTTTTGCGGTGTCATAATGTGTTACATAACGTGTTACCTGTAACATGGTTACAATTTACAACGTGACACATGTGGTAAACAATTCAAGTTATTCAAAAAATAAACATGGTTACAATTTACCACGTGACACATGTGTTAAACAATCCAAGTTATTCAAAAAATAAACACGGTTACAGTTTTTGTAAAAAGATGTAGTGCAGCGTACAAACGTGTACTGCCATCTTAGAAATACGGTTACAGACGTACAAACATTCGGCCACCTTAAAAACACAGTTATAATTATTTTTTTCCCTGACCAAAGGAGATCTCCACTGCTGATCATGTTTGAAGGATTGTGCCGGAAACAGCTCAATTAGTGACAAACATCTTGCACCTTACCGGATCGACTCAGTATGTGTAGCCGCTCAGCTACCTCCATCATCGTTGGTCTTTGATCTACATCCAGGCTAAGGCATTCCACCGCCATAACCGCAAGACTGTCAAGAAGCTCCAAATCTTCTGCTATTGATTTCCTTGTCAAAAAACTCGGTGGCCTTCTTCTTTTTCTTATGGGCTTCAAGAAAGCTCTTTACCAAGCTATTATTCTCGGAAAGTATGGCCATCCTACTGCTGATAAGCTCCAGGATTACAACTCCGAAACTATAGACATCACTTCTCTCGGTGAGGAGGCCTTCCTGTATATATACTGGATCCATATAATTCATGTCTCCGATGACTGATCCAGTGTGTTGCTTGTCTCTCGCAATCAACCTAGATATGTCGAAGTCTGAAATCTTGGGTACAAGGTTATCATCCAAGAGTATATTTGCTGGTTTGACATCACCGTGTAGAATTCTAATATTTGCTTTTGAGTGCATATAAGCTAGACCATCCGCTGACTGTGCAGCAATACTTAAACGCGCATCCAAGTTGAGAGCTACATTGTTCTTGTTGCTGTGAAGATTGTCATGGAGGCTACCTTGGGTGATAAACTCGTAGACCAGCATGGGGGCATCAAATTCAAGGCAACAACCAATGAGCCTAACAATGTTCTTGTGGATGACTTGAGATTGGATGATGACTTCATTTGCAAATTGTTCATTCTCTAGCACACTGCCACTGATCGGCTTCTTTATTGCAACTTCTTTATTGTCAAGATGGCCCTTGTAAACTTCACCAAAGCCACCTTTACCTATCAAGTTGCTACTCTCCAAAATTGGTTTGAGTTCCTCCTTTTTGAAAAGTTTGATGACATTTGCCTTCTCTAATGTAGGGCCGCCGTTCTTTTTGAAGAATTCTTGCCCCTTCTTTTTCTCTTTGTGGAGAATAAGAAGAAACGATAGAATCACCATAAGAAGAATACCACCTATTGCACCTAGATGGACAAGAAACAAACTTGCTTTATGCATGTCACTAAATTAGCAATTACAAATCTAGCAAAAATGTTTAGTATAAGAAGTAAATGGAATCTAAATCAAATTACCACTAGAACTAGAAGAAAAATAAATCTAAATCAAGACTGTCAAGGGGTTGAAACTCTGAGGAAAGTGTGCAAGGGACAAGGAAAGCATGTAGCTTGTACAATAAAGTCAGGTGATTTATAGGAATTAAGAAGTGGAACCGAAATGTTGATCCTATGAAACAATTATATATATATGCGGCTCTGTATGCATCAAGAGATGAACAGACAGTTGCTATGTTATAGATGTGTTTCTATATGTCTGCTCAGCAAATGGCTGTAGCGGTTATCTGTAGAGACCGAAAGCACGTGGGCCCAGATTCTGCGCAATAAGTACATGGAGTCTAAGACCTTAGCCCAGGTTACTGCTAGACCCAATGACTCGCCTTTTTGGAAGGGTCTGATGAGAACGAAAGCAGACTTCTTCCATAGAACCAAATTTATCATTGGAAATGATACTTTGACGAGATTCTGGGAGGATATGTGGTTAGGGGAGACGCTTTTACCCACACAATATGCTTCTTTCTATAATATTGTACAACGTAAAGAGGCTTATGTTGCTACAATCTTACACTCCAACCCTCTAAATATTCAATTCAGGAGACCTTTGGCTGGAGACCTTTGGGAAGCTTGGCTCCATTTAGTCAGAAGGTTGATGGATGTGCACTTGTCTCATGAGTATCACTGGAAGTTAACTACTAATGAAATTTTCTCTATGAAATCAATGTATTTGGATCTAATTAATTCCGGTCCAATCCCAAAATCTTCACATATTTGGAAGATCAAAGTTCCATTAAGAATCAAGGTCTTCATGTGGTTTGTTCACAGGGAGGTGATTCTGACTAAGGATAAGTTGGCAAAACGTAATTGGGAGGGCTCTCGGAGATATAGCTTTTGTGAGCATGATGAAAATATCAAACACCTCTTTCTCGATTGTCCGATGACCAAAGTTTTATGGTGCTCAGTGTATATAGCCTTCAATATCTCACCTCCAAATAATATTCACACATTATTTGGGACGTGGCTAAATGGAGTAGAGATGAATACGATGGAACATATATGTGTAGGAGTATGTGCATGCATTACTATTGGCTATATGGAACTTCAGGAACGACATGGTTTTTAACAGACAAACCCGTATTAATTTTTTGCAGGTTATCTTTAGGGCCACTGCTTTGATCCATATGTAGTCGCTACTCACTCGTATGGAAGCCAGGGTGCCTTTGGTTACTGGGTCTATCCGATGGGTGATGGTAGCTCGGGATATCTTCAACCGGTTTGGGTGGCGGTCATGTAATAGGATAGGTGTTTAGTCATCTGTTTCTATTTTCGCCGGTTGTGGCTGTCTTTACTTTTTATTTTCAGCTCTGACAGAGCTTGTTCTGGTACCGAGACTTTTTGGACCTGTTTTTAATAAATGGTTGCACGCACCATTCTGATACATTTCTACTTTTCTAGGGTTTAGGGTTTAGGGTGCTTGAAGTAATTGATTTAGGTGAGACAAATAAATAAATTGCAGGTGCAGTATAGCGGTAGCTTACCCACAGTCGCTTTTGCTGCTGGAGTAAATACATGTGTGCAGGTTCCGGCTTTGCCGTCGCCTTTCATTCCGAATTTGCATGGACAGTCGTAGCCTCCGGGCCTGTTTTTGCAGATCCCACCATTTGAGCAGGGGTACACTTGGGGTTGCTTGCACTCATCGATGTCTGAAGAATCATCGACACGTTAACGAGTTGGTAATGGACAGTTTGTTTCTTGCATGTATGAATGTAGGAGTATGTAAGTATGTACATTGGCATCCGTTAGCAATGTATGGGTTGCCATCGTAATGGTCCCAGCACTTGCAGATGTAGCCTGCAGCTGCAGGAGAATATGTTGTGTTGGCGCAGGAGCTGTTGCCGCTGACGCAGGCGTAGTCCCGAGGCGGCGGCTGTCCTTCCGCCGGACACCAAGTGTTCCCGGCGGCGAAATCGAGCGCAAAGGGGACTCCCCGGGGGAACCTTTTGGGTAGCGTCTGGTCGCCGTACATGTCGGGCGTAGAGAAGGTGTACCATGACTTCTCCACCAGCATGGCGTAGGAGCAGGGCCTGGTTTCCCACCGCGTGTTGTGCTCCACGGGTTCGACCAATAATTCGCAAGTCTTGACGGGGCTGTCGTCGGCCGAGAAGGTGCCCCACCCCGTGCACGACCCGTTCTTCGCGCGCGTCCTGGACGACCGCCAAATTTGTGCATGGCAACTAAACCTGCTCCAGCTATATCTATATGGTAGAGTCCATGTCAGTTGAGCCTCTGCTTTCCAGCCGACGCCGATGACAACATTACCCGTCGCCGACACGGGCACACGGCGAACGGGGTGTCGTCGAAATTTATGTGCTGACGCAAGAAGAAGACTGACGTGAATGGTAATGTGATCATCTATAAGGCTCGGCTTGTCGCTAAGGGTTATCGACAAGTTCATGGAGTTGACTACGATGAGACCTTCTCACCCATAGCGAAGCTGAAGTACGTCCGAATCATGTTAGCAATTGCCGCATTCTATGATTATGAGATCTGGCAAATGAACGTCAAAACGGCATTCCTTAACAGTTTCCTTAAGGAAGAATTGTAGACGATGCAGCCGGAAGGTTTTGTCGATCCTAAGAATGCCGACAAGGTATGCAAACTCCAGCGCTCCATTTATGGGCTGGTGCAAGCATCTCGAAGTTGGAAAATCCACTTTGATGAAGTGATCAAAGCGTTTGGGTTTATACAAACTTAGGGAGAAGCCTGCATTTACAAGAAAGTGAGTGGAAGCTCTGTAACATTTCTCATATTATATGTGGATGACATACTGTTGATGGTAAATGATATAAAACTTTTGGAAAGCATAAAAGCCTACTTGAATAAGCGTTTTTCAATGAAGGACCTTGGAGAAGCTGCTTACATATTAGGCATCAAGATCTATAGAGATAGATCGAGACGCGTCATTGGTCTATCACAAAGCACATACCTTGACAAGATATTGAAGAAGTTCAATATGGATCAGTCCAAAAGGGGGTTCTTGCCTATATTGCAGGTGTGAGATTGAGCGCAGCTCAATGCCCGACCTCGGCAGAAGAAAGAGAAAACATGAGTGTCATCCCCTATGCCTCGGCCATAGGCTCTATTATGAATGCCATGTTGTGTACCAGACCTGATGTGAACCTTGCCATAAGCTTGGTAGGGAGGTACCAAAGTGACCCCGGAATGGAACACTGGACAACGGTCAAAAATATCCTAAAGTACCTGAGAAGGACTAAGGATATGTTTCCGTTTATGGAGGTGCCGAGGAGCTCGTCGTAAAGGGTTACGTCGATGCTAGCTTTGACACAGATCTGGATGACTCCAAGTCACAAACCGGATACATGTATATTTGAATGGTGGGGCAGCCAGCTGGTGCAGTTGCAAATAAAGTGTCATGGTGGGATCTACATGTGAAGCGGAGTACATAGCTGTTCGGGAAGCAGCACGGGAAGGAGTCTGGATGAAGGAGTTTATCACCGACCTAGGAGTGATTCCCAATGCATCGGGCCCGATGACTCTCTTTTGTGACAACACAGGAGCTATTGCCATTGCCAAGGAGCCCAGATTTCACAAGAAGACCAAGCACATCAAGTGCCGCTTCAACTCCATTCATGAATATATTTAAGATGGAGAGATGGATATTTGTAAAGTACATACGGATTTGAATGTCGCAAATCCGTTGACTAAACCTCTTCCACGAGCAAAACATGATCAACACCAGAACTCTATGGGTGTTCGATTCATCACTATGTAACTAGATTATTGACTCTAGTGCAAGTGGGAGATTGTTGGAAATATGCCCTATAGGCAATAATAAAATTGTTATTATCATATTTCCTTGTTCATGACAATTGTCTATTGTTCATGCTATAATTGTATTAACCGGAAACCGTAATACATGTGAATGCATAGACCACAACATGTCCCTAGTGAGCCTCTAGTTGACTAGCTCGTTGATCAATAGATGGTTGTGGTTTCCTGACCATGGACATTGGATGTCGTTGATAACGGGATCACATCATTAGGAGAATGATGTGATGGACAAGACCCAATCCTAAGCATAGCATGAGGTTGTGTAGTTCGTTTGCTAGAGCTTTTCTAATGTCAAGTATCATTTCCTTAGACCATGAGACTGTGCAACTCCCGGATGCCGTAGGAATGCTTTGGGTGTGTCAAACGTCACAACGTAACTGGGTGACCATAAAGGTGCACTACATGTATCTTCAAAAGTGTCTGTTGGGTTGGCATGAATCGAGACTGGGATTTGTCACTCTGTATGACGGAGAGGTATCTGGGCCCACTCAGTAATGCATCATCATAATGAGCTCAATGTGACTAAGGAGTTAGCCACAGGATCATGTGTTACGGAACGAGTAAAGCTTGCCGGTGACGAGATTGAACAAGGTATGGGGATACCGACGATCGAATCTCGGGCAAGTAACATACCGATGGACAAAGGGAATTGTATACGAGATTGATTGAATCCCCGACATCGTGGTTCATCCGATGAGATCATCGTGGAACATACGGGAGCCAATATGTGTATCCAGATCCTGCTATTCATTATTGGCTGGAGAGGTGTCTCGGTCATGTCTGCATGGTTCCTGACCCAATAGGATCTACACACTTAAGGTTCCGTGACGCTAGAGTTGTAATGGGAATTGTATGTGGTTACTGAAAGTTTTTCGAAGTCCCGGATGAGATCCCGGATGTCACCAGGAGTTCCGGAATGGTTCGGAGCTGAAGATTTATATATGGGAACTCCAGTTTCAGTCACCGGAAAGGCTTCGGGAGTTATCGGTATTGTACCGGCCACCGGGACCACGAAAAGGGTTCCGGGGGTCCATCGGGTGGGACCACCTGCCCCGGGGGACCAAATGGGCTGAATATGGGTGGGAACCAGCCCCTTAGTGGGCTGGTGCCCCACCCCCAAGGTGCCCAAGGCGCCTAGGGTTAAAACCATAGGGGTGGCCCCCCCCACCAACTCGGGGGGCAAGCACCCCCTTGGCCGCCCCCTCTAGATGCATCTAGGGGGCGGCCCCCTCTCCCCTTCACCCTATAAATAGAGGGGGGTGGGAGGGCACCCGCACCTCAGCCCCTGGCGCAACCCTCCCCCTCCTACACCTCCTCCTCCTCCGTTGAGCTTGGCGAAGCTCTGCCAGAGAACCAAGAGCTCCACCACCACGCTGTCATGCTGCCGGAGTTCTTCCTCAACTTCTCATCTCCTCTTGCTGGATGAAGAACGAGGAGACGTCCCCAGGCTGTACCTGTGTTGAACACCGAGGCGTCGTCCATTCGGCGCTAGATCGGATCTTCCGCGATTTGAATAGCCGCGAGTACGACTCAATCAACTGTGTTCCTTGCAACACTTCCGCTTAGCGATCTTCAAGGGTATGAAGATGCTCTCTCTCTCTCTCTCCCTCCCTCCCTCCCTCCCTCCCTCCCTCCCTCCCTCTCATTGCTAGCATCTCCTAGATTGATCTTGGTGACACGTAGGATATTTTTTGAATTATTACTACGTTACCCAACAGCAGTGACACTGCCACCACAGTTATTTTCTCATAATAGAAAAGGGAAAATATAATATTATAGACCAATTTTTTCCTATTTTGTGTTTCTACTAGTGGCTTTCTTCGGTCTTCTCTTTTTTCTTTTATATTTATTCTTTATATCTTTTAAAAATAATGAACATTTAAAAAAAAAAAAAATCCAAGAACATTTGCTCAACTTTGTGAACATTTTTTGAAATATGAGAACATTTATTCAATTTTGTGAAATTTTTTTGAAATCCGATAATAATTTTTGGAGTTTGGAAAAAAAATTGAAATCCTCCAAGATATTTTGAATTCATGAATATTTTTTGAAATTTGTGGACAATTTTTGAATTGTCGAGCATTTTTTTTAAATTTACGAATATTTTTTTAGATATGTGAATTGTTTTTTGAATTGATGAAATTTTATGAAATCTAGGAACATATTTTCGGAATTCACGAACATAGTTTGAATTCACTACTCCCTCCGATCCAAATTAGTTGACACAGCCTCTATACAATGTTGTATAGAGGTTGTGTCAAATAATTAGGTTCGGAGCGAGTAATATTTCCCGTGTGGTACGTATAAGCCGAGAGTTTTTTTGCAGCACTCGGCTTATAGGTTACATAAGCCGAGTTCTTCCTATTTACCGGGTGTTTTGTTCCATAGACTCGGCTTCGAGGTGCATAAGTCGGGTGCCCGAAAAATAGCACTCGGCTTATAAGCTAACACACGGGAAAACCGAATTTTCCTGTAGTGCTTGCTGCTGCCTGTCTGCCAGTTGCTGGCTTGCAGGGGCTCCTGGACGTCCGGCGAGTCGCACGTACGGCTCCGGCGAGTTCCTTTCTCGGCCTAGGCTTAGGCAGAGATGGGTCCGGATTGGCCTTTTATTTTATTTTCTCTGGCCATCTCGAATCAGACAGGGAAAGGACCTGCGTTGCGTGATAAGCTGGAACACATGCGGGAAGTTTGACTTGCGAGCTGAGGAATTTTGGCCAATAACCATGCAGATCAGGTTCCAACGCCAACTGTAAAACATAGTCATTGGGAAATTTTAATCAACTATACGATGGTCTAGTATCTTTTGAAATAATCGGTGCCGGACAGCTGGCCATTTAGTGAGTCAAATAACAACCTTTGACATGGTCGAGCCTATATTAGGGCATCTCCAATAGATTGTATGTTAGTCTTGTTGGTAAAATATCCATATCATCAACCAACAAGCTATCATACAACTATTTCAATAGGTTGTATGCAAGCTATCTAATAGATGATGAGAAAATAAATGTGATTGCTCTCTATTTCACCTTGGAGCTTGTGCAAAGGTTGTTGGTTATTCTACATACAACTTTGCTCTCTCTCCATATTTATTACATGCCACATCATCACTATGTCCTAGGTGGCAAATTTATCAACACCTATCTTACAACTGTTGGAGATGCCCTTAGTTGAAAAGACTTGTTATGCTGCCACATGGCGTTAAATTTGTATTCAAGAGAAGTTGGCCATACTATGATTTTTGAGTCGCATAAGCTTCGTATTATTTGTCAATCTCAACGTTGAGAAACGTGTGTGCCTTGTACTCCCTCTGTACCGATGCATTTGATATCTTATGTTAAGCACCGCGACAAAGGCGAAGGGAAAAACAAGATAACTTAATGTTTATTTGTCAATTAATACCATTAATTGCTTGTGGAGACCTGACCACTGCATATTGTGCTAGGTAGTCTCGAGTCATGGAAGGCATACACACCCACATCCCCTATTGACTGATTTGTTTTTCCGTGCCAAGAAAAAGAAACTTGATGTTAATGTATTGCGCCTAAGCATTTTGAGGGTATCTGATTTTCGTAATGTGCCTAAGTTAGATCCCTAGGTTGCAAGGAGTAATTCTCCGCGTGAAGACTGAAGACAGGAAGACTTGCAAGTTGCATGCAACATCACGTTGGGAACACTCCTTTCAAGTATTATTATTGCTTGTTGTTGTTGTTCTTGTCTTCGTCATCGTATTCTCGTTACATGGATGATTTCAAACTTGCAATGTCACTGTGGGCTCTGACCGACTGACTAACTCAACTACTCCCTCCGTTCCGAATTACTTGTCGCTCAAATTGATGTATCTAGCACTAAAATAGTGTTAGATACATCCACTTGAGCGACAAGTAATTCAGAACGGAGGGAGTACTAGCTAGGCTGTTCAAAGCTGATCTTTCAACAACCCATCCTCAATATTACCTCTGATACAGAGGGAGGAGTTGTTTACTTGTAGACTAGGCTGTTCAAAGCTGGGTTGAATATCATTATAATTAACAGATTCCTTAACAAGATTAACAACCTAATGCACCGAAATATTGACATAAAATGAAATAATATATATATACTAGGAACGGCTCTAGAGCACAAGCGACAACGGAGCTGCGAGACGGACGGTGCGGAGGAGGAAGACGAGGAGAGATAGCAAATAGACCCCGTAGGTCGGGGGTGGATTTGGTGCAATTTGCGGAGGGAGCAGGCTGTCGGGTCCGACGTGGCGGCCGTGCCCGGCGCCCCATATCCGCCCCATATTTGGGTTGAATATGAGGGGTGCCGGTCAGCCCAAACGTTTGAGGTCCGTTTGAGGCGCCCATCTCGGTCGAAATTTCGTGACCTGACAGTGACCGAGCGGCCCGCCCGGGTGTATGAGGCGGGTTTGAGGCGCCCGACTATAGATGATCTTAGGAATTTTCGCATAAAAAATAAGAGAGAGTTGGGAGAAGATGCAATAGTAGTTAGGCGTCAGGGTATGGCTTGTTCTATGAAAGGAAGTGTTAAGAAACCCTAGCCGCATCAAGATCAATCTCCTCTCCCTTTCAGCTTCGCCTCTAAAGCCGTGGGGCGGATGTGAGGGGATCCCTAAATCTCATTCTTGTCTAACTAGGTTTTCGTGTCACGAGTTGTCATCTAGCAAGAATGACAGCGTCATCTCAAATAAATGTCTTCCTGTTCCAATCTTGTCCTCATGGATGACATGTTCACCGTTTGTGTTTCCTCTCAGCATGGCTGCATTTACATCTTCGACGACTGTATCATCATCTTTGAATCTCTTGTTTCAATCATCTGCAAGCAAGGTTGTTAGCTTGGTCTGGCCATACTAGCATGATATCCTGCCTAGATCGACAATGACCCCCCTATCAATTTGCTTGGCGAAATTGCCATCTCAGTCATACGAGACAGTCTACTATTGCAGTGATTCAACGAGTTTTGCTCCTCTACATGTCTTTGCACGTACTTCCATCCTTTGTAGCAAAAAGAACCAGTATTTCATTGGTTGGATTTCTCAGTGTTTGTTCATTATCGACAAGATAAAACGACGACAAACTCATCAGTGGAATCGTGACTGGCTTCATTCGTTACGTGCCTATGTGATGCTCATGCACGCCCGCCTCTTCCTTGTAAGAGGTCAATCGACTTATTTCAAAGTGCAAAATCCTTGGAACATTTTGAGAAGTTCCGCTGGTTGATCATATAGTAGAGGTCATTCGCGGTCAACCTCTCCATCAATAGATCATTCGCGGTCCCCTGTTCATCGATAGCGCTGTCAACAACTTCAAAGCCTAGCCCACCGAAGAATACCCCACTTTGCATGCATGTAAATTAGAACCCCAAAGTCCACCTCACACCGAGAAGAACAAGAATTTGTAGGGCAGAACACAAACATACATGCATGTGGCACGGTCTTTTAGCATCTGCTGGTAGCTTGGTTTGATTCAATTTCAAACTGGTTAGTCCACGACGAACTTGTCTTGTCACCGTCTGAGAAGGGCTGACCTTAATTTTTAAGGGTGGTTCGTTAGCACATACTCCCTTCGGATGGGAAAAATGTCTGGCATGAGGACTTATGTCGTTAATTTTACTAGCAAAACATGTGTGAAGTGCCATAGCCCATAATATACATATACATATGTTCAAAGACTCCATTCGACCACAAATATAAAAATACATTTTTTATATAACTTACAACACATTTTTGGCTAATCTATATAACTGGACCATGCATGCACACGCATATTTCATTTTTTAGGGAACATGTATATTTCAAATGGACACGTGCGTCTGTATGAAACTCCGCGTGTGCTCAGTACATGTCATAGGATGTATGCGCAGGTTTCTGTATAAATTTTCATTAATATAGTTTTCATTTTGAGGGTAAAAAGTTGGTGCATGTCTAATTTGAGGAACATACATGCATCTCGAAGAAGCATAAATTCTTCTTGTCAAATCCTGTCTTTTTATTAACACAGTACAGACGCAAGCGCTCATACATACGCGCATACACTCATCCTTATGAATGCACACACGCACATCCTACCCCTATGAGCAACTTTGAGAGACTGAGCCGGCATCATTGAAAACGCATCACCGGAAATCCTGAAATAAATTCAGGAATAATGCGAGCACCAGAACTTGAACCCTGGTGGGCTGGGGATACCACTCTCCCTCTAAACATCAACCACAAATGGTTCTTGTCAAATCTTGCCCTTGTAATAAATAAATCAATACCCATATGCACGAGGTGTTTCAACTTTTACAATTCTAGGACACTGACTCTAGCTAGCCTAGTCTTATTAGCTAGCTGGGTAATTGAGGACAGTAGTACTAATTTGTATTGCTAGTACAAATGCCCGCGCGTTGCACCGGGCGATAAATGTGGCAGAACTTGCTTCATGGGTCCTTTCTTGCCATTTTCTATATCTAATTAAATAAATTTTGAACATGAAAATTTACTTATTTTTATTAAAAATTAAATTTCCTATTTAAAATGTAAAATCTTTTGAAGAGTAGTTTAAAATTTTTTATGTAAATTAATTATTACTATTGTACATTTTGAAATGGTTTTTGTAGTTATTAGTGTTTTTGGGGAATTTTAAATTGTTTTAAAAAGTACGAACATATTTTTTTCACATATTTTAAAACTATTTTTATGTGTTGGAAACAGTAGAAATAAGGTTACACTGAGTATTTCTATTTGGACTTTGTAATTTGGACGTACCCTAACAATGTTTGTCATGACCTATTTCAGATCCTCATTTTCATTTCATACTATTATAAAGTATCAATTTTATTTTTTTATTGTCCAGTAAAACACGATATATATTTGTTTACTTTGAGTAGTTGTTTTTATATTTTTGATTTTTTTAGAATGTAATTATGTTTGTGGTGACGGACATTTTTTTAGTATTATATTTCATGTCTTATTTATTTTGCACTACTTTTTGTGTTTGGTCCACTGAGAGTGGATGTGTTATTTTTGTAGCAGCTACCTCAATGTCGTTTGCTAAAATACAAAAAAAATGCTACTTCAGAGTGGTCGCTATGCCTCTTGCAGACACCAGGATGTTAGTCGCCGCTTCAGACACCGGTGCATTTATCCAACAATTAGAGGAAAAAACACCGTCGTCTCTTACCTCTCCCTACTCAGCTTCTAATCCCCATTTTCCAACCATGGCGGGCGCTCACCTTCTCGCCCCTCCCCCTCCACCTCCGAGCGCCTCACCCAGCGGTTCCTCAACAGCCCGCAGCTGTCGCTCAAGTCGCTTCCGCTTCTCTCCTCCTGCCTCCCCCCTTGCTGCCGTCCGCCACCGACCGGACCTGGATGGACGAGCACGTCCTCAAGGCCAAGCAGGCGCGGTGCTCCAGCAGTCTGGCCTCCTCGGCGTCGATGGCAGTCTGCATCCATCTAGTACTGCATCTGTAGTCTAAGCCTAAGCTCATGCATGATAAGATAGCGTTTGTTTTCTGTTTAAAATAAGTACATGCATGCGGTCGATGTGACGCGTCCATGCAGCTAGCTAGTGGGACGGTGTGGCATGTTTGCACACGATCCCGTTTCCTTTCTTTTCTCCCGGACGTGGTAGACGCTGTGTGACGCAACCGTGGGATGGCGCGGTAACTGCGGATCATAGCGAGTCATCCGGGAGAATAGTTAGCCTCTGAGCTTTGTAATCGCACGAGATAAGGAATGAGAAAACAGAAAGCGCTGCGACAGTTTTCGGCAGCAGAAAAACTTCCTCGTTCGTCTACCTCCGCCTCTCTCTCGCTCGACCTCATCTGATCGCTCTCGCAAAGTCCGGCAACGACAATTGGCATCAGAGCCGTGGTGTTCGATCCACTCTCCGGTGGCCGGCGGTGTCCGATCCGCGGCGTACCATGTCGGATAGCGAGGAGAAGACGAGCAAGTCCGGGACCAAGTCGCCGCCGAAGACGCCGACGTCCAAGGCGCCAATCGCGCGTCTCACCGGCAGCGGCAGCGGCAGCGGCGAGCTCCGTGTGGTGGAGCGCGTGGTGCGCGAGGAGTCGGGGACGGCCATGATGCTCACCCGCACCAATTACCAGGAGTGGGCGCTTGTGATGCAGGTCAAGCTGCAAGTCGCCCGCGTCTGGACCGCGGTGGTCGAAGACGGCGCCGACGAGAACGACGATCGACGCGCGCTACAGATCATCCTCACCGGCGTCCCGCCGGAGTTGATGCGCGTATTGGCCGCGAAGGACTCGGCGAAGAAGGCGTGGGAGACAATCAAGACGCTCCGCATGGGGAGCGAGCGGGCTCGCGAGGCCAAGGCGCAGGTGCGCCGCCGCGAGTTCGAGGATCTGCGCTTCAAAGACGGCGAGTCCGTCGAGGACTTCGGGCTGCGACTTGCCGGCCTCGTCTCCGACCTGGAACTGTATGGCGATCCCGTCACGGAGCACAAGGCAGTCCAGAAGTTCCTCCGCGTGGTGCCGCGGAAATATCGTCAGATGGCGATGGCAATCGAGAGCCTCATCGATCTGAAGACGATGACCATCGAGGAACTCGTCGGGCGTTTCTCGGCATGTGAAGATCATTATGATCTCGACGATGCTGGGCAGTCCGGCGGCCGCCTGCTCTTCACACGTGAGGAGTGGCTCGCCCATGAGCGACAGCTAGGTGTGGGCGGGTCATCGTCCGGTGGCGGCGGCGGCAAGAACAAGTCGCCGGGCAAGCCCAAACCTCACGGCGGCGGCGGTGGCAGACCTGCGCCGGGCAACGGCGGCACGGGCGCATCCGGCAGCTCGGGCGGCAAGAAAAAGGGCAAGTGCCACTACTGCAATAAACCAGGGCATTGGAAAAAGGACTGCTGGAATCGGATCAAAGCTGAAGAGCAACAAGGGAAGCAGGAGCAGGCCAATCTTGTCCGCGGCGAGGAGCATGATCATGGCCTTCTCATGGCTTTGGTCACCGGGCCGGTCACCACGCAGATCGCCGCGCCACAGGCCGTGTTCCTGAATGAAGAAAAAGTGATCCCTGTCCCATCGCCCGACGGGGTTTGGTTCTTTGACACCGGTGCGAGCAGCCATATGACTGGTGAGAGGGGCATGTTTGCAGCCCTGGACGAGGATGTGCACGGCACGGTCAGGTTCGGAGACGGTTCCAGGGTAGCCATCTGTGGGCGCGGATCCGTTGTCTTCCGGTGCAGGAACGGCGATCAGCGCGTGCTGACAGAGGTGTATTTCATACCTAGTCTCAAGAGCAACATTATATCTGTTGGTCAGTTGGATGAGGCTGGGTGTGCTATCAGCATCAGAGATGGGATCATGTCAGTTCAAGACCCATGGGGGCGTGTTCTAGCTCGGATCAAGCGCACTGAAAGCAGACTGTACACTGGTCTCTTGTCTATAGACACACCAGCGTGTTTGTTGACTCAAGGGGAGGAACAGACTTGGCGATGGCATGCCAGGATGGGTCATCTTCATTTCCGTGCACTCAAAGCCATGTCCAGCAAGCAGATGGTGAGGGGAATGCCCACTATTGATCACGTACAAGAATACTGTGACGGCTGCGCACTTGGCAAACAACACCGAGCTCCCTTTCCACAGACCACATCGTACCGAGCTGAGAAAGGGCTCGAGCTCGTCCACACGGATCTGTGTGGCCCGATCGCGCCAACGACACCAGGTGGCAGCAAATATTTTCTTCTGGTTGTTGACGATTACAGTCGATACATGTGGCTCGAGCTCCTCAAGTCAAAAGACGAAGCGTTAGAGCGTTTCAGAAAAGTTCAGTTGATGGCCGAGGCAGAAGGAAAGTGCAAACTGCGAGCTTTCCGCTCAGACAGGGGTGGTGAATTCAACTCCGGCGAGTTCCGTGAGTACTGTGAAAAGCTCGGTGTCAAGCACTACACCACCGCACCTTATTCACCGCAGCAAAACGGGGTGGTGGAAAGAAGAAATCAGACGGTGGTAGAAATGGTTCGTTGCTTACTGAAGAGTATGGGCGTTCCATCATATTTCTGGGCAGAGGCCGTAAAGACTGCTGTGTACTTACTGAACAGGGCTCCTACCAGAAGCTTGGAAGGTGTCACTCCATATGAGGCCTGGCATGGCCGGAAACCAAGCGTGCAGCACCTGCGTACTTTTGGATGTACGGCACATGTGAAGAGGACTGGACCAGGCATCACCAAACTATCAGATCGCTCCACTCCCATGATCTTTGTAGGGTATGAAGAAGGGTCCAAGGCATACCGTGTATATGACCCGGTGTCTGGGAAAGTTCAGGTAACCCGTGATGTAATTTTTGAAGAAAGCAGGGCATGGTCATGGGACACTCCGGACAAGGCGGCGTCAACTACAGAATTTGCCACGCCCTCGACCTTCACCGTGGTCTACACCACGGACCGCGGAGTGCATGAGTTGGACACCGAAGGGTGCACTCGACGTACCCCACGCAGCGGGGAGGACATGCCTGCTACACCAACACTGGGGACGCCGTCTCCGAACGCCGGGACGCTGCAGCCTGACTCGGCCTCGCCGGGGATCGCTGGAGCGATACGCTGGGCAACACCTCTCTCTGGTGATGAAGAGCGACGGGACACGGACTTTGGACCTCATTTTGGTCCTCTCCGCTACCGGCTCATCTCCGATGTCCTAGACGAGACGGAGGGAGAGGCAGTATGCGAGCAGATGGAACACTGCCTTCTCAGCGCGGAGGAACCTCGCAACGTGGATGAAGCCATGGATGACACAGCATGGAAGGCAGCCATGGATGAAGAAATGAAGTGCATAGCTGACAACCAAACATGGGAGATTGCTGCTCTTCCCCATGGACACAAGGCTATTGGCCTCAAGTGGGTCTACAAGGTGAAGAGAGATCCAGAGGGAAACATTGTCAAGTACAAGGCTCGCTTGGTTGCAAAGGGATATGCTCAGAGAGAGGGCATAGATTTTGAAGAGGTCTTTGCGCCGGTGGCGCGGATGGAAACTGTACGGCTCCTCCTAGCTCTTGCCGCTCACTCACGTTGGGAAGTGCATCATATGGATGTCAAATCTGCATTTCTCAACGGCGAGCTCGCGGAGGAGGTGTATGTGGTCCAGCCGCCTGGTTACAGCGTTACTGGAAGCGAAGGCGCTGTTCTGAAACTGAAGAAGGCGTTATATGGTCTTCGACAGGCCCCGCGAGCATGGTATGCCAAACTTGATGAGACTCTGCTTCAACTTGGTTTTGTTCGCAACCCACTTGAGCATGCAGTCTACCGACGTGGGAACACCGAGTCATTCCTGCTAGTTGGAGTATATGTGGATGACCTCATCATCACTGGAACAGATTTGGCGTCAATCCAGGACTTCAAAGGTCAGATGCATCAACTCTTCAAGATGAGTGATCTTGGCTTACTGAGCTACTACTTGGGAATAGAGGTGATGCAGAAAGAGGGGGAGATCACGCTGAACCAAAGGAGCTATGCTGACAAAATCCTAGAGCAGGCGGGCATGAGTGAATGTAACAGTTCCAGTACGCCCATGGAGTGTAGGCTGAAACTGAAGAAGGAGGACGGGTCCAAGCCGTTTGATGCCACTCTGTACAGAAGCGTGATCGGGAGCTTGCGGTATTTGGTCCACACTCGGCCAGATATAGCCCACGCTGTTGGGATTGTCAGCCGCTTCATGGAGGCTCCAAGAACTAGCCATTGGGCTGCAGTGAAGCAAATACTGAGGTACGTTCAAGGCACTAAGCAGTATGGATGTCGCTACACAGCAGGAAATGGGAGTGCAACACTTCTTGGATACAGCGATAGTGATCACGCCGGGGATTTGGTTGACCGCAAGAGTACATCAGGGCAAGTTTTCTTCCTTGGGCAGAACCCTGTCAGTTGGACCTCCCAGAAGCAGAAGGTTGTGGCGATCAGCTCGTGTGAAGCAGAATATGTCGCGGCTGCAGCAGCTACTTGTCAGGGCATTTGGCTGAGCCGTCTTGTTGCTGAACTGCTGGGGACTAAGCCAGAAAAGTTCACTCTGCTGGTGGACAATAAATCTGCAATAGCACTAGCAAAGAATCCCGTTTTTCATGATCGGAGCAAACACATCGACGTGAAGTTTCATTTCATTCGAGATTGCGTCGAGGAGAGGGTACTGGAGATCGAGCATGTGGGAACCCAAAATCAGCTGGCTGATATTCTAACTAAGGCACTGGGAAGAGTGCGCTTCTTTGAGATTCGTCAGAAGCTGGCGGTCATGGAGGGGAGCTGGAATACATGAGCTTAAGGGGGAGAAATGTAGTCTAAGCCTAAGCTCATGCATGATAAGATAGCGTTTGTTTTCTGTTTAAAATAAGTACATGCATGCGGTCGATGTGACGCGTCCATGCAGCTAGCTAGTGGGACGGTGTGGCATGTTTGCACACGATCCCGTTTCCTTTCTTTTCTCCCGGACGTGGTAGACGCTGTGTGACGCAACCGTGGGATGGCGCGGTAACTGCGGATCATAGCGAGTCATCCGGGAGAATAGTTAGCCTCTGAGCTTTGTAATCGCACGAGATAAGGAATGAGAAAACAGAAAGCGCTGCGACAGTTTTCGGCAGCAGAAAAACTTCCTCGTTCGTCTACCTCCGCCTCTCTCTCGCTCGACCTCATCTGATCGCTCTCGCAAAGTCCGGCAACGACAGCATCCACCAAGGTATTCATCTAATTACTCAAGTATGTTGTCGCTGGAATTTGCCCTGAATTGCGTACTTATAATCAATGACGCATATAGTCTTGTGTATTAATGCCTTGAAATTTCCATGTATCGCCCCTCTTCTCCTCTTTGTGCCGCTGCCCCTTGTTCGGTCTGGCTCGATTTGCTTTTCTTCCCGTTTCCCTAGTGCGCGGTTTCCTCATGTAGGTGCTGCTGCGTGATGTGCACCGGGGATAAGGTAAAAAAGAGAAGGCTGTTCAGGTGATGAGGAAACCAAATGGGACGTGGGGCTAGGCCTCAATGAATCCAATAGAGCTCAATGGTATGTTGTTTATTCCTCTGTTGTTTGAGATAGACTTGTGAATTTCCAGTGCTAGTATGTGAATAACACTCTACATTTTGAGGTTCAGAGCACTTTGTTTGCACTTGGCTCGCACCATGTGGTGGTGATTGTGGTTGCCTACATTCAGCCAGTGTGTGAGTCTTGCTGTACGACATGCGGTTATTCCTTGGCGTCTCACATTTCATTCCGTTGATTTCTTGCAGATATTGCGTAGGAGGTTGAGGGACATGAGGGCCGGCAGTGAGCTTAAAGCTCTGTTGCTATTCAACGGTCTCAGAAATCTCTTCAAATAAACAGATGAGGTATATGTTCTGCCCCTCTCGATATGCTTAGCAGAATAGTAAATTTGTGAGATCTTACTGTGTTAATGGGAAACTTAGTTAACTCATCAGGCTGCTAATAGATGGATGATGAATTTGCTTTAGTGTGGCATGATATTTTATATATAGGCAATTACGACTTGTTTTTTCATTTCTGAAGTATCTACCACATAGGGAATTGGACTATGCCACGCCCGCTGGCCCTTCCCTTCCTTCCACCTCTCCCTCTTGTGCTCCTTCTCCTCCGTACTGTACTTGCTCCGGCTACCGGCGCCCATGGCCAGCACAACAGTTAAAATTCTTCTCATTAATGTTTTAGTGTCTGTATATTTTTTAGTTTTGTTTCTTTGGTAGTGTTGCTGCTTCACAGTTGAACTATATGTGTAATAACTATCAGTAGTCTAGGTTTGAGCATTAGAATCGTTTTAGAATCAGATAAAAAAAATAATTTGGTCTGATCCTGTTTTCCTATTGTCTAATCTTGGAGTAAGTTTCTCTTGAATATATGTGATCTGTTCTGTCACTTTGTGGTACTCTTTAATCTCTTTGGTTAATATAAACATGGTTGTGCAATTATGATTGAAATCACATCAACAGAAAGTCTACGCCTAGTTATTATTGGAATTACCTTAACAATTGTTTCACAATACATTGCAATCTTGCGGCTACTCCTGAACCCAAAACCTGCCATCCACTTGATTACCTGTATCAAACCATGGCAGGAAGTTGTTGATTTCGTCGAAAGCAGCAATCAAAGGCATGCCTGGCTACCCTAATGAACGCCAAGGGGTTCAGAGATATGGGGACGCAGACCATGTCCATCACCAGGCCCCGCTGGTGCATTCTTTGGTAGGTGCACCCGCTTCCACTTGGGCAGTAGCTGCTTCTCCCCGAAGCCCACCACCGCTACTGGCTGCCGCTGCTACTGCTCTTGCTCGTTGGCGCCGCATGCTGCTGCTTGCCGAAGCCTCATGCTGCCGTCATCCTGGATCTGGTCGCGAGTCGCGACTCACAACATGGTTCCCGCCACAAACTGTCTTGTTCTGTGAAGAACGCAACTTCAAAGCAGCAAAAGCTTCACCACCGCTGGCTCCCATGATATCGTTTTTCTTCCGGCTATTTCAACGGTGCTGCCCCGCCACTGTTGGTCATCCTCTTGGAGCCACTTTAGCCAGGAATGGGTGTACTCCCGCCCGGCGACGTCAATGGCGATGGAGGTGTGGAAAGAGTCGGAGGTGGCAAGCAGGGCGAGCGGGGCGGGCGAGGAGCGGCCGAGGCCAAGGCGGCACGGGAGTGCCAGCCATGAGGCCCGCCTCCACCTGCAAGAACATCGAGCCGTAGCGCTGGATCCTTCTGTCTCCCGCGCCCGTCCTCCGTCGCCCAGCTCCGGCGAGCTCCTGCCTAGGTCGCCCCACCGCCCCTCCTTTCTCCCTTCTTCTCTCCCTCACGGCATCACCTACCTGTCTTCTTTCTCAACCTCCCTGTCTTCTTTCTCCCCGAGACCCACTGATGCCATGGATGCGCCCGGGAAGCCTCGCCGCCGGCCTTGCTCGTTGTCACCGGTGACCCCCGCCTCACTGCCAGCCTCTGGATCCGCCTCCCAAGCACCTTCCGTGCATGGATCTGTCCCCTTCAAGCTCCATCCGCCGCCGCCCCCAGCCGCTCGTGCCGCCACGCGTTGACCCGATCCTGAACCAGACATATGGACTGCCGGTTGAATATACTAAACAACAGGGCCCTTTTTGTAAAAATGAAGCATTTTGTCCGATCCACTTATAAAGGGATTGCAGGTTGCATTATCAAAAAGTAGAAGGACTTTTTGCAAAACAGCAGCGAGGACGGACGGCCAGAAACCCATATATATATAGGAAAATGGGTTGGTACTCTTGGGAGTATATATATGGTAGTTGCCCATGTTACTTAGTAAAGGTAGCTAGTATCATCTTTTTTTTTTTGAGCATCAGTACAGACACAAGCGCTCATATACACGCGCATACACTCATCCCTATGAACGCACACACGCGCACCCTACCCCTATGAGCACCTCCGAGAGACTGAGCCGGCATATCATCTTAATTTCACGGCACTGTGGGTCCTACTAACATTTTATACGGGCTTCAAAATAAGAATTCTGAAAACACGAGTCGCTTGCTGTCTCGGTTTCATGTCCCACCATTCCGTGTATCGCTCCCCCATTCCGATTATGTGTATCAAGGTAGAGATAGCTACTCCATGTTCCATATGCTGTATATATTGACCTAAGCTAGACCAGTCCGTTGATAACCTCTATCTACTTCTCTTGTCCATTCATGTACACCAGTCAGCACACATTGTCATGAAGGAGGCGAGACAATTATTAATACACGAGGTCTCTTCCCAGAAAACACGAGAGCAATGGAGGTGATTATAACAGTCCAAAGACGTGTATACAATAGCAAGCGCCGTAGGTCTCTTCCCATAAAGTGCACGTTACAACCTTGGATTATTTCCTCACAAAATCTTGCCTTGTCAAATAATATCAATAATGTCAGAGATTTGCAACAGGAAAATAGTTAGAGATGGTCATTTATATTACAATACCATACCACGGCTAAAAGTCTCAAGTAGGCTTCTCATAAGCTTGGCAAAATTATTACATATCCTAATACTTGAGTTCCAACTAGCAATACTACCTAGATGGCTATAAGATAGTTCCTGAGTTACATATCTTTAGACCATACAAGGTACTTATTAATCCCAACCCCCGTATGTAGCTTTAGACTATATTCATTCCAACCCCCATATGTGGGTTGAATATCTGGTGCTACGGGAGCACCTCACATTAGGTGCTCCCAATTTTCAAAATGCACATTTAAATATTTCAAAATTTCCAAAAACAATTTGGATGTTAGCACCACATAAATGTACAATCCTTAAGAATTTCAGATCAAAATTCGAAATACACATTGAGAAACAAAAAAGACAAATCCATCATGAATGTTTTGCACAAAACCCCCCGAACATTCCCGAAATGACACTATGGTCCACATCCCGTGATGCTGCCCATTCGATCTCAGATTGGCAGCCGAGGTCGCCTGGGAGCACATAATGTGAGGTCCCCCCGTAGCACCAGATATTCACCCCACATATGTGACATCCAGATCATACATTTCACTTGATGGATTCCCATTTAAATACTCTGTGTACTCCCTCCGTCCTTGAAAGAGTGTACTTTCAACTTTATAAAAAGTTTACTAGAAAGTGATCAAATGGGCCAAATCACCTGATCAGTGCTGTTTTTAAAAAGTTTAGTAGAAATGCGGTGGTTTTTCCAAAAAAGAAAAAAAAATAGCGACAAGGTGGTCTTCTCCAAACCTAACTGTAAATGTGATGGTTTTCTACAATTAACTCTATATAATTTATATTTAGTATCCCAACAATTTCTGTTTGATATTATGGTGGATGAAGATCATATTGCCCCAGTAATCTATTTTCATATACATTTTCTGTGACTATGAATTAAGATTACATGCTTTCTTGCAAGAAAGAAAAAAAGAAAGCGGAAGATGAAATGTCAGCAATCAGATGACATCATTTATGTATATCTAACCTGATGTACCTAGCAGCGTGGTAGGTGGTGTGCAAGTAGGGTAAATATTTTTATATGCCGGATAAATTTGTTATAACAACAGCCAGACGGCATGACTGATCTACATCCAGTTTGATGTAGCAAGTAGGGTAATATCATATCTAATTGGATGAGCTCTTACAATATTAGTATTCATTCTATTGGCTCTTGGGGAAGATACATTGACTGCGTCTGTTGCAGACGGCAGAGAGTAATGTTTATGCATGGAGTATCTGTCACCATCAAGGGCATTTCCTTGAAATTTCGGTGTCTTACGGGGATCACATTTGTACAAATTAAATTCTTTTGGGGGGGGGGGCTGGAGTGGACGTTAAAATCAACCGACGGGACCACTACCCCTTTCTGCTGTTGTTTTGAACCTTAACATCAATGGGCCTATAGCTTGACCAGCTTCGCTACCAACGTTTCCTATGGCTCAAGCGAGTAAAAAACATAAAGCTACTACTTTACAGGTTAGGGTTCCAAAAAACTACGGTTTTAAATTTTTCTCAGATAACTACCAAGTCAAGGGTCGGCTGTTTCAAAAAACTCAAAACGCTGAGTACTTATCAATTGATCACGTATGACAGGTGAGCCCGATGCGTAAGAGCTCTAATTGTTTGACCGTTTGTTTGACCCTTAGGGATGGGCTTGCACACAAATTTAAAAAAGCAATCAGGTCCCTCCATTTTTTGCAAAAAGCAATCTGGTCCTTGCTCCAGATCAGGGCAACCATGGCGCTACTTCTCTCGCCCCCGAGTTCTCCTGGCCGAACCTCGCGACGTCGCCTCCTCCGGCCGGCGAGCCGCCCGGCACCCGCCGCAGGTGATCCCCGGGCTCAACCCTGGTCGCTCCTTCACCTCACCTCCATCTCTCCCTGCCTATCTATGCCCCTGCCGACCTGTGCTGCACGACGCAGCCGTGATGCACAACGCTGTAGTGCTAGTGGCCGCCTCTCTGTGCCGGCTCCCCACGGCAGGCCGCGAGCCGTGGTAAACCCATGACAGGCGGCGACCCCCAGCCAGTCCAGATGGCGGGCAACGGCGCAGTGACCCGAGGGTACCCCATGGCGGGCGGCACGGCGGCCCTCAGCGCCTCCAGATGGCGCGCGGCAGCGCGGCGACCCATGCCGGACCCCATGGCGCGCGGCGGAGACTCCAGACGGCACGCGCGGCAGGGTCGCCGGCCTCTTGTATGCCTCCTCGTCTCCACCTTGCCACCAGGAGCTCTGGCGAGCTCCATCAACAACAGCGGAGGGGGGACTCGAAGTGGCATAGGGCGGTGGCCGGACGTGGCACAGGACGGCGGCGTGGAGTGTGGTCGGCGGCCATGGCGGTTCTGTGCTGTTCTTGATGGACGACGGCGTGGAGTGTGTTCAGCGGCCATGGATGTTCTGTGCTGTTCTTGACGAGCAGGGAGAGTGGGAGGAGAAGGGAGGCAGAGAGGAGAAGAGGAAGATAAGAAGAGAGACTGACGTGCGGGCCTCACATGTCAATTAGCGGTCAAACTACCAGTCGAACTAACGCTTCGTTTAGGTGTGGGCCTAACCTATCATAATCGTGTTCAATTGATAAGCACTCGGCGATTTGGGTTTTTCGAAACAGCCGACCACCTATTTAGTAGTTATCTGAGAAAATTTAAAAATCGGTAGTTTTTTGAAACCCTAGCCTGTAAAGTAGTTTTATGCTATTTACTCGGCTCAGGCACAGGGTACATCATAAGGTGCGGCTGCTCCGATGGATACCAAGGCAACCCTTACCTTGTTGATGGATGCCAAGGTACCACCATTCGTTCGCCTCTATTTCTTATCCATCACCTTCTTTGTTAGTTCCTTGTTATTCTACCTTTACATTGTTGTTACTTCCTAATTAAACTGCTAAAACAACATATATTATGGTACAGAGGTAGTAGAATACATCGTCCACTTTTCCACACCATTTAGGGGTTTATACATGTGAATTTGCTCTTATATGCAGTTTAACATAGTACATTAATATTAACACAAAGATATCTCGTATTCATGATCCGGTCAACAACACGTTGTCCATCCATTATAAAAAAATTAAAAATTAATAATCATGGCCGGCCTATTTGATTCCATGTCTATTTAAGAACCGGACAAATCTTGAGGTAAGTTAAAGTGTTGCTCATCTTTGACCGCGTGCTTAGAGTTTGGGTTGCGGTCACCTGGTTGGTACATGGAACCTAATATATATATAGCTATGTGAGTACAACCACTTCATGAAGCTCGGCTTCGAAACCAAGTGGGGAAAACACCTGGGTCAATCGATAGCACATAACAAATCCAATAGAAGGGTGTGGCTAGCTCTCATCTAGATGAAAAATAATTATGTCCCATCTAACGCCCACACCGTTTGATTTTAGGTGGAGATTCGTGGAGATTTTTTTATTTCTTGTTTGATTAATCAAATAGCATAGGATAAATCATGGTCTCGAAACTTGTTTCATGTAGTCGATCAACTAAATGTATTATATTTGAATTAACAAAGCGACCAGGTTGTTTCATGTCTACTTCGTAAGTGCAATCAAAAGTCAATTCAATTTTATTTGAATTAACAAAGTGGTTTGTACATTATCTATAATTATATGTTCTTGGTGGCTTGATTTAAAGACCGTAATTTGATTACCCCAGTACTGTTAAACATGATGTACTGCCGTACATGTTGGGCATACTGGGGCGCATTGTAACATATCTTAACAGGAGTACTTGGGCCGTAGGTTAGGAGGTTAGAGGTGTAGTTTATCTTCTGTAACCATAATTCTATCTTTGTCTAGCTTGATCCCCAAGATGTAATCTCTTCTATAAGATCTCAACTGTATGCGCTATCAGGGAGGTGTGCCCCTGCCTATAACACGTACGGGGTCCCCACTTGATGAGGTAAGCCGTTTTCACTAAACACATAGAAATAATTCAATAATTCACTTTCAGTATGTCGGTATGTCTTCTAAGGAGGAAGCAAGTTGGATCCCTAGCTAGCTTTCAAGGAGTAATTCTCCGCGTGAAGGGAAGACTCAAGAGAGGAAGACTTGCAAGCGGCATGCATTGTCATGTTGGGACCACTCCCTCTTTCAATTATTAGTACCTGTTGTTGTTATTGTTATTGATGAAGTGAGTGGCCACGTTATTCAAACTTGCAACGCCACTGTGGGTCCTCAATAGTTAAGCCGTTAAAGCTGATCTTTCAACAAACCATCCTCAATACTCCCTCCGTCTAGGTGAGTAAATCATCTTAGGCTGTGCACCGTGATCAAGAAGGAGGGGAAAACGAGAGACACTAATGTTTATTTACTAATTAATAGTATTGCATGCAATAAACTAATCACTGCATGTCGTGTTTGATAGTCTCAAGTCATTAAAAGCATGCACACCCTTGTCTCTTATTGGTTGATATGTCAAAAAATAAGAAACGAGGTAGAAGTTAATGCACCGCGCCTAAGTGTTTTGGGATTATTTGGTTTTCGTAAGATGACTTATACACCTAGATGGAGGGAGTAGTTGTTTACTTGTACACTGGTTGTTCAAAGCTGGGTTAAATATCAGTATACTTGACAGATTTTTTAATAAGATTAACAACTTAATGCTCTGAGATGTTGACATAAAATGTAAGAATACATATATACGGTAGTTGCCCACATTACTTAAGAAACGTGACAGCTGACGGCCTCCACACAATGAGCATCTCACAAAGAGAGACGTGATGCCATTTAATCTCAACTTGGGAAAAGTCCATTCAAGCTTCCGCGAAAATACTTCCGCCATGCACCACTCAATCGCCATTGCCAAGCTCGCCTTGCTCCTCGCCACTGCAGCCGTGTCCTGCGGCTTCTTCGTCGTCGCACATGCACATGCGCAGAAGAGCTGCTGGCCACGCGAGAGGGACGCGTTGCTGGCCTTGAAGCAGGGCATCAACGACACGGATGGCGTCCTCGCCTCGTGGCAAAAACTGCGCCATGACTGCTGCCGCTGGACGGGCGTCGCCTGCAGCAACGAAACCGGCCATGTCACCGAGCTTGACATCGGTCTCAGCTGGTTGTTCGGCCAGATAAGTCCTTCCTTGCTTTCTCTCCAGCATCTCGAGTACCTGGATCTCAGCACCACCTCCCTACTTGGACCAAACGGCAGCAGTGTATTCCCAGATTTCTTGTCTTCTTTGCACAACTTGAGACATCTCGATCTCGCCGGCACGCCATACTCTGGTAGAGTTCCTGCTCGGCTTTCCAACCTTTCAAATTTGGAGTATCTCGATCTTAGTGGGACATCCCTGCATGGTCATGCTCCAGAGTGTTAAACATCATGTCACGATGGTGTCACGTTGGCTATATGTCATGTTTATCTTAGGTAGTTAGAGATAGAGTTTGTTTTAACTTCCTCTTATCTTTCTATCTCTTCTCCCGATTGTATCTCTCGATCGTTAGTCCACGATCGCATCCTGTAACGCCACGAGACGCCTCTCGCTCCATATCAATATATATCACGCGTCTCTCCCTGTATGGACAGTAGGAACGCTTCCACCACTTTCCACATGGTATACAGAGCCATCTTCTTCCATCTCGTCTAGCTATCCTTCTCCCAAACTCGACTATGTCGACCTCTACCGCCGTAGTTTCCTCCGGCCTCAACAACAACGTTTCAGAGCCCCTCACCAGATCGAACTACATTCTCTGGCGTGCTCAAGCCCGCTCCCAGATCATGGGGGCCGGCCTCTTTGGATACCTCGACCAAACCATCGCCGAACCAGCAAAAACCCTAGTCAGCAAAACCTCCGAGGGCAAAGATCAGGTCGTCCCTAACCCTGCTTATGCTCCTTGGTTGATCCAAGATCAACAAATCATTGCCTATCTACTCCGCAATCTCTCAAAGGAGGTACTAGTTCAGGTTGCTTCCCTAGATACATCCCATGCAATCTAGATAGCCCTCGCAAATATGTTTTCCGCCCAATCCCGCTCCAAAGCAAACCACGTTCGCATCTCCCTCACCACCGCCCAGAAAGGAACCCAATCTGCCGCCACATACTTCGGTCACATGCGAGGCCTTGCCGATGAGTTAGTCGCAGCCGGCAAACCTATCACAGAAAATGAGCTCGTCTCCCACATCATCTCTGGCCTAGACATGGATTACCAACCGATTATCTCTGCCCTTGATGTTCGTCCTGATGATGTTTCTGTAGATGAGCTCTTCGGCATGGTTGCTACCTTCGATCAGAGGGTGGAGATGTTCCAGGGCACGGGCGCAGGCGCCTTCAAGTCGTCGGCCAATGCCGCATCGCGCGGCCGTGGAGGTGGCCAGCCCAAAGGCTACCGCGGCAACGGTGGCGGCGGCGGCGGCTCCCGTCGTGATGGACATGGCGGCGGTGCCCACAACCCCATCAGTGGCGGCGGTGGCCACTACGGTGACCACGGCAACCAGTACGGGGGTGGTGGCGGCGGCCACTACTCCAACAACGGCGGCGGCGGCTACAACTACAACACCCATCACCAGGGAGGAGGCCGACCCTTCTACAACAACAATAGGGGCAGTCAAAACAACTACAACAACAACAACTTTCGCGGGTATGATGAGTATGAGGGCAAGTGCCAAATTTGTAAGAAAACTAATCACATAGCAAAAGAGTGCAAGTGGCGATATGCTGAAGATAACTCACGCAAGAAGAAGATTGCTGATGCGGCAAACACAGGCTATGGTGCAGGCTATGGTGCATATTCAAACTGGTATGTGGATTCTGGAGCCACGGACCACATCACCCATGAGCTAGAGAAGGTCACCATGCATGAAAGATACAACGGGCACGATCAAGTTCATAATGCCGATGGTTCAGGTATGGAGATAAGCAATATTGGTCATTCAATTATTCATTCCCCGCATAGGGACATACATCTTAACAACATTCATCATTGTCCTAGTTCATCGAAAAACCTTCTTTCTGTGCATCACATTGCTCTTGACAATCATGTTTTTCTAGAGTTTCACCCATTCTTTTTCTTGATCAAGGATCAGGTCACGAAGCAAATTCTTTACCGAGGTAGATGCGTGGATGGACTCTACCCTTTGATTCCCAAAGTTAGCAGATTCAATAAACAAGTGTGTAGTGCCATTAGACTCTCTTTAGAGAGATGGCATGCCCGTTTGGGCCATCCTTTTTTTTCTATTGTCAAGCAAATTCTTAGCAAAAATAATCTCTCAGTTGTTGGAGAGCATAATTCTGAAACAGTGTGTGATTCTTGCCAAAGAGCTAAAAGTCATCAGTTGCCATATCCTGTCTCAACTAGTGTGTCTACCAGACCTTTACAACTCATATTCTCTGATGTATGGGGTCCTGCTCCTCTTTCCGCTGGTAAACATGCTTATTATGTTAGCTTCATTGATGACTTTAGTAAATATACGTGGATATACCTTCTCAAGAAAAGATGTGATGTGTTCCAAGTTTTCCAAAACTTTCAAGCACTTGTTGAAAGACAATTCAATAGCAAAATCCTCGCTGTTCAATCCGACTGGGGTGGTGAGTACGAAAAACTCAATTCTTTTTTTCAAATGTTGGGAATATCTCACCATGTCTCCTGCCCCCATGCTCACCAGCAAAATGGCTCGGCAGAGCGCAAACACAGACACATTGTTGAGGTAGGTCTTGCTTTGCTTGCCGCTGCGTCCATGCCATTAAAGTTTTGGGATGAAGCTTTTCTCACAACTGTGCATCTCATTAATATTCTACCCAGCCGTGTCATCAAAAATGAAACTCCCACCGAGCGTCTCTTACATGTCAAACCTGATTATGCTCCACTTCGTGTCTTTGGGTGTGCATGTTGGCCCAATCTCCGTCCATACAATAACCGTAAACTCATGTTTTGTTCGAAACAGTGTGT
This sequence comes from Triticum aestivum, assembly GCF_018294505.1. NCBI lineage: Eukaryota > Viridiplantae > Streptophyta > Magnoliopsida > Poales > Poaceae > Triticum > Triticum aestivum. The sequence goes on from NC_057803.1 coordinate 753,675,474, forward strand.
TTTTCTTGGCTACAGTGTACAACATAAAGGAGTTAAGTGCCTAGATGTCTCTACCGGTCGAGTGTATATCTCCCAGGATGTTGCATTTGACGAAACTCAGTTTCCCTTTGCCACACTCCATCCCAATGCCGGTGCTCTTCTTCGCAAAGAAATCCTTCTTTTGCCTTCTAGTCTATCAAATGGTGCAAATGGGGAAGAAAATAATTGTGATGATCAATATTTGCCTAACCCTCCTAACTTTATACCTGAGCTTTGTGTTGCAGCGATAAACAGTGCAAATGATGGTGAAAATGGTGTTCAAAACGGCGCTACAGTGCGACATTTTATGTGCACGGAATCTCCTGGCGGATCCTCATCGGGATTACCCCCCTCTGCCATGCAATGCGCCTCGGGATCCACCCAGGCACCTCCTGTCCACGTCCCATCAGCAGCGCCCCGATCTACTTCGGGATCGGCGCGACCGGCTGGGCCACCACCTGGTCCTCCCGCCTCTCCACTCGCGTTCCGGCCCAACCAACCTGAGGGCTCCGCGTGCCGCTCTCCTGCGCCTGGGCCCGAGCCTGGGCCCGCCACTCCCGCGGTCTCCCCGACCGGGAGACAGCCGCGCCTGCCCGCGACGTGGGCCTGGTCGCCTCGCCTCGTCCCGAGGCGACTTCGGGATCGGCCGCTGTCAGCGCACCAGGATCCCCCTCGGGATCTGCTGCGGCTGATCATCCTCTGGAGCCCGGATCTTCTGTAGCTCCTTCTTCTGGAGTCTGTTCTACACGCACCAGGTTGCAACAGGGAGTTATTAACAGACTTAATTACAAAAATATTTCCAAGTATGGCCTCACGTGTTTGACAGGGGAATCTGTTGAACCAAAGTCGCTTGCTGCTGCACTTGGGGACAATAGATGGAAACAAGCAATGGAGGATGAAATATCTGTGTTGCAACGTAACAAGACATGACATTTAGTTCCTCATCGACAAGGTATAAATCTCATTGATTGCAAATGGGTCTATCGAGTTAAAAGAAAATCTGATGGCACTATTGATCGCTACAAAGCTCGCTTAGTTGCAAAGGGTTTCAAGCAACGGTATGGTATTGATTATGAGGACACGTTCAGTCCAGTTGTCAAAGCAGCAACTATTCGTCTTGTGCTCTCTCTTGCTGTTTCCAGGGGATGGAGTCTTCGCCAGCTAGACGTACATAACGCGTTTCTTCATGGTGTTCTGGAAGAAGAGGTGTATATGAAACAACCTCCTGGGTTTGCAGATCCAAATGCACCCTTCCATGTTTGTAAGCTTGACAAGGCCCTGTATGGACTCAAGCAAGCCCCCAGAGCTTGGTATTCTAGGTTGAGTATGAAGTTGCAAGCACTTGGGTTTGTTCCATCAAAGTCTGACACTTCTCTGCTTATTTACAACAAGTTTCAAACTGCCATCTTTGTTCTTATATATGTTGATGATATAATTGTGACTAGCTCGTCCAATGAAGCAATTACAGCCTTGCTCAGTGATCTTAGATCAGAATTTGCTCTCAAAGATTTGGGGACTTGCACTATTTTCTAGGCATTGAAGTTAAGAAAACTGATCATGGCATTCATCTTTCTCAAGGAAAATATGTCACTGACTTGTTGAGCAGAGTTGGCATGCAGGATTGCAAGCCGTCACCGACCCCCCTGTCAAGTTCAGAAACCTTGTCTCTCACAGAGGGGACACTCCTGAATCAGGATGACAGCACTAGTTACAGAAGTATAGTTGGTGCACTTCAATACTTAACACTTACTCGTCCTGACATCTCATTTGCAGTCAACAAGCTCTGCCAGTTCTTGCATGCACCTACCACAGCTCACTGGACAGCAGCAAAACGCATCTTACGGTATGTCAAGAACACTGTCAGTATGGGTCTTTCCATCAACAGATCATCCTCCATGGGCATTAGTGCCTTCTCTGATGCGGATTGGGCTGGCTGCTTGGATGATAGAAGGTCCACAGGGGGATTTGCCATCTTTCATGGCCCAAACCTAGTCTCTTGGTGTGCAAAGAAACAAGCCACTGTTTCTAGATCGAGCACTGAAGCAGAATGCAAAGCCTTGGCAAATGCCATAGCTGAAGTCATTTGGATCCAAGCAATACTAAAGGAGTTGGGAATACTGAAAACCCCAACACCTTGTCTTTGGTGCGATAACCTTGGTGCAACTTATCTGTCTGCTAACCCAGTTTTCCATGCCAGGACCAAACACATCGAGATAGATTTTCATTTTGTCAGGGAACGAGTTGCTAACAAAGAATTAGATATCGATTCATTTCATCCAAGGATCAAATTGCAGATGGGTTTACAAAGGCGCTACCAACCAGAAGCTTTGAAGTTTTTCGGCGTAATCTCAACCTAGTTCGGTTTTGATTATGGGGGAGTGTTAAACATCATGTCACGATGGTGTCACGTTGGCTATATGTCATGTTTATCTTAGGTAGTTAGAGATAGAGTTTGTTTTAACTTCCTCTTATCTTTCTATCTCTTCTCCCGATTGTATCTCTCGATCGTTAGTCCACGATCGCATCCTGTAACGCCACGAGACGCCTCTCGCTCCATATCAATATATATCACGCGGCTCTCCCTGTATGGACAGTAGGAACGCTTCCACCACTTTCCACAAGTTCTTGTTTTCTTACAAAAACTTGAGACATCTCGATCTCTCCCTCACGCCATACTCTGGTAGAGTTCCTGCTCGGCTTTCCAACCTTTCAAATTTTGAGTATATCGATCTCAGTTGGACATCCCTGCATGGTCGTGCTCAGTTCCTGTTTTCTTACAAAAACTTGACACGTCTCGATCTCTCCAACACGCTCTTTTCCGGTACACTGCCGCCTCAGCTAGGCAAACTTTCGAAGTTGGAGTATCTCGATCTCACCAGCACGCTCTTTTCCGGTACACTGCCGCCTCAGCTAGGCAATCTTTCAAACTTGCGACACCTTGACCTCAGTTATATGCAAAATATACACACAGCAGATGTCTCATGGTTAACTCATCTGCATTTCCTGGAATATCTTGACATGAGTGGCATAAATCTCGGCACCCCCAACGTGTTCCCTGTGGCCAACACAATCCCAACTCTCAAGGACCTCATTCTTCGTAACTGCTCACTTCCAAACGCCAACCAGCCGCTCACACACCTAAACCTCACAAAACTTGAGCAGCTCGTCCTCCACAGAAACTATCTTGGCCATCAAATCGATACGAGTTGGTTTTGGAACATAACAGGCATCACACATTTAGACCTTGATGAAACCTATCTCTATGGTCCATTCCCTGACGCCCTAGGAGGTATTACATCCCTCCAATTCCTATCCTTTGCCTATAATGGCAATTCAGCTACAATGATGGTGGACTTGAAAAATCTCTGTGATTTAGAGCTCCTACGGCTTGATGGAAGTCTCGCGTTTGGGAACATAACAGAGTTTTTAAGGAAACTGCCACAATGCTCGTCCAACAAATTCCTCTCCGTGTATTACTGAACTTGAGATTTCTGCTGCTAAACCATAACATGTTTTATGGGGATATTCCAGCCAACATCACAAATCTTATACTACTTCAGTACTTTAGTTTAGCAAGCAACAATATCTCAGGATCAATTCCATCGTCATTGTCAAAATTAATAGCAATGACACCAAACATCCACAACGTGGTGGGACTAACTTGTATGTTCAAGAGGACATGAACAAGGACCTTTTGTCTGTGGTGATGAAGCGGCAAAATCTGAAGTATGACATATATACAGTTTACGACATGTTCGGCACTGACATTTCACTCAACCACTTAACGGGTGGAATTTCAGATTAGATGACTTCTCTTAATGGATTGTTTACTTTGAATTTATCATGGAATCACCTGAGTGGAAAAATTCCTAGGAACATTGGGGCTATGAAATCACTAGAATCACTCGACTTATCAAGGAACAACCTTTTCGGTGAAATCCCAACAAGCTTGTCAGATTTGACGTATCTAAGCTCCTTGGACTTGTCATACAACAATCTTGTAGGAAGAATTCCGACAGGACGTCAACTTGACACCCTCTACGCCGAGAACCCGTCCATGTACAGCGGCGATAATGGTCTTTGTGGGCCTCCTCTTAAAAAGAATTGCCCAGGCAACAATGCTTTAGAGCATGGTGATCAGCAGAGAAGAGAAAATGGTTATGATCCAGTGGTGTTCTTCTACTTTGGGCTGACGGCGGGCTTTGTGGCGGGACTCTGGATTGTCTTTTGTGCTCTTCTGTTCAAAAGAGCATGGAGGAATGCTTATTTCCGCCTCTTTGACAAGCTACATGACAATGTGTACGTGTTTGTTGTTGTTACTTGGGGCATGATAACCAGTAAGACAACTACAAGTTAAGAACTGGCGTGCTAAACCAAATAAGGCCGATCTGATGCTGTTGTCATTCTACTGTTGAACTGTATGAATAAATAAGAGTGAGCAAGTATTTAGTAGCTTGTACAAGAATGTGTTTTGTTGAAGATTATAAGCTTGTAATATGTCTTAGAAGTAACGAATATTTTGTTAGGATCATGTACACCAATCTGATTGATAAAGATTCTGTTAGATCTCTCTCTCTTTCTTGATTCTCAAATATGTAATCCTACCAACCTTGTATTCTTGGCCTACATGGCTTTGCCCCTATATTAACATGAAAGCATGCCGAGGCAAAGGCATAAGCTTCCACAAAACATTATTTGATTGTTCATTCTGTGTGCTAACCTGTGAATCTCGCCACTCGAATTCCAGTCTAAAAGCCCCCCGGCAGAACATGTTCCTTTCACGCGATACTAAATTCACATAGCCTTTTTTCTCAACCGAGTCAAGTCGTATCACACGTGTGGCTGCATCCTCCTTTTCTAAAAAAGAGTCGTATCACACGTGTCAAATTTCCCTTTCAGTTTCATTGATGTTTTTTGAAATATATGCACGTACTACGTACACAAGCAGGTAGACAGGCAGGTGGATCGATTAGCTTCAGGCTAGCACATGAAGGTCCGTAGCTTGCACGAGGAAGCCATCACCGGAGTCCTCAAACTGAACAGAACAGGTAGAGGACGAGGAAGCCATCTCCGCCGCGGCCGTCGTATGACCTGCCAACGGCATCCCCTGATCCAACCAAACAGACTTTATAAAGGACCCCACGTCAGACAAGCAACAAAAGATCGCCGAGACCTCCATCTTCGGGGTCCACAGCATCCAGAAACCCTAGCAGCCACCATTTTCCATCTCCATCACCACAACCATAGCACTCAGCTCGATTATACATACCTTGTAATCATCTATTGCAGTGGGCAACAACTGTAAGAAATTATTAATTGATCATTCCTCTTGATGTGTTCTTCCATCATTTTTTCTTGCGATCTGATCGTCATATGTAAGTAATTCTATAAGGGCATGGGTTGAGACTCCAGATGGCAACGGGGATGAAACCCATCGGGTTTTGCCTTCCCAAACCCATCCCCACGAGAAAATCGTAAACCCGTCCCCGTCCCCATCACCATGCGCGGGGCTAGTTTTTCACCCGTCCCCTAAACCCATCGGGTTTCGGGGAACCCACGGGGAACCCACGAGAAAATCAAAATATTTAAACAAACATAGTGGCAACAAAGAATAACATTTCAGCAGCAAAACAAGCACATTTCAGCAGCATAGCTTGAGCAAATTTGAACAAAAAACAATGGTAGATGGTTCAACAGCGGTGCCCGTGTGGTGTGCAAGATGGGATCGAGGGAGCGGTGCCCGTGTGGTGTGCGAGACCTAGCGAGGCTGGGGTGCGTCGAGTGGATTTGAGGTTGGGGGCTCGGACGCTGCAGACGTTTGGGCCGATGCGAGTCCAGGCTGCATGGCCCAATACCTTGTGTAGTATTTTCGCGGGTAGGCCGGGTTTTGGGTTCGGGTATTGATGAAACGGGTGTGAACCCGCGAAACATGCTGGGTTTTACATTTTACCCAACAGCAGGCCCACGGGGTTAGAAAATCGCCCATCCCCGTCCCCTAATGGGGTAAAAACCCGCGGGGACGCGGGTTTCGGGGCCCCGTTGCCATCTTGAGTTGAGACATAGCCCTACAACCCTATGTATTTTTTGGGGGAGGGGGCGATGGAAGTACTTTGAATTAACGGCTCGTATGTGTAACATAAAATTTCATTGTAGTTGTCTCTTGTCTCATCCGCATTGTTCATCCCTGTACGTAACCATGATCATGGAGAATGAGTCACCGAGAGGTTAAGGGAGGGAGACCGTGAAGTGTTATTGAAAACTAGTGACAGAAAGTTTAGTACGGTAACACGGATCCTATCTCTGTGGATATAAGAAGTGTAATCATTAAACGCCCAAATCTCTTGCCTGATTTTAATCTTAATTATCAAGGCAACCTTGTGTGATGGATAGGGCCTTTGATTGGACAACCGATTCTTGATGCAGGAAGCACTTCGAGAAAGATGTAATTTGGACACATGCCCTTTGATATGGTGCAAGCACATCTCGATGTATAACTTTCAGTGCACAAATTAATATCATAATGATCCAGTTCGCAAATATATAGTTGTAAGATCAAGTCCTCATACCCATACCTATTTTTTTATTAGCAGTGTTTTAGTTTCAACTTGATTAAGATCTGGTCAAAAGCTGGAGTTAGTACTCTTGCAAAAGTTTGGTAGAATTGCAACCATGAATAAAATTTTAGCTCCTCGGCCCCGCATGATATTAGTCCAAAGTGAGTGGTGGTTTGAGATTCGATATGGGACTCCTCTGAGTGTGGCCAAGTCAAAATTCATGTCACTGCGAGCATTGAAGACATATTCAATCATAACACAAATGACAAACTTGAAGCATCTTCGCTATCTAGATTGTTCTTGTTCAGCTATATCTTCACTTCCTGAAGCCACTACAATGTTGTATAACTTGCAAACACTGAAGCTCATTCAATGTACAAAACTTGAGAAATTACCAGAAGGCATGAGATATATGACCAATCTCCGACACATTTTCCTCCTTGGGTGTCATCGTTTGGAGCGCATGCCACAAGGTATTGGTCAGTTGAATTCTCTACCGACATTGACAAATTATGTCTGTGATAGTGATGCGGGTTGTGGAATTGATCAACTGAAATATTTGAATCTTAGTGGTGCTTTTTATTTGACTAAGTTGATAAAAGTGCATAGTGCAGAAAATGCTAAACCAAGCAATATGTCCGCCAAGCATAATGTGAATCAATTGTCACTTGATTGGGAAAATGGACCTTCTTATAGCACACAAGATGGGTATGAGGTAGATGCCAATGCAGAAGGAATATTAGAGGCCCTTTGTCCTCATGAACGAATTGAAGCTTTAATGTTATCTAATTATAGAGGTGCTAAATTATCATCATGGATGCACAACTCTACACCGTTAGAACAACTTAGTGAACTTCATCTGAGTAGCTGGAAGAACTGCAAGGATCTCTCCCCATTATATAAATGTCCCTCCCTCGGGTACTTGAGTTTGAAAGGTTTTGATAATTTGACACGTATATGTGTTGGTGATGATGATACAGACAATGGGCAATCATGTATTTCTCCACCACCTTTCTTTCCTAAATTGGAATGTATGAAGCTTTCCAACATGCCTAAGCTAGAGAGATGGCACCTAGAGGTGCCTGGACAAGCAACGGTTGTATCACTCCCTCAGCTCAAGAAGCTAGAAATTATTGAATGCCCAATGCTATGAAGCATGCCCAAGATGCTCCCTCTGCTTGAAGATCTGCTGATAAAGTGGGCAAGCGCCATTCCCGTTTATCATTTGATTAATCTGTTTGTGCAATCTAATCTTGAGTGCAAGGGCGCCATTTTAGTGAAACCTATAGTTGGTTGGCAGCCTGAGGACCTTCATTTCTCGGGGCTTGGTGACTCATATGCGACACTGAATCTAAAAGGTTTGAAGGACAATGTAGAGTGCTTTGAAGAGGAGCTGAAAAGAGTACCTTCCAAATTTATTAAGAAATTGGATATAGTAGATTGCAAATTTCTTTTCTCAGCTGAACAATCTAAAAAACAGCAGAATATATGGAACCATTTTGGTTTTGTTGATACAATCTGGATTAGAGGCAACAATAATACAGTACAATGGCCAATGGTAGAAATTGGAAACTTGAATCGTCTTCAAGATCTAAACTTGATTAGTTGTTCCAACTTAACTGGTTCACTTCCATCAACCATATCCGATGAAGAAAATGTCTTGCTTCCTCAACTCCGGTTTCTTGACATTCTAAACTGCAAGAATTTGGTGGAGGTACCAAAGTTGCCTGCTCTTAAAATATTGTGCATTTGTTCTTGTCCCAAGCTGGTGTCCATGCCAAAAATTCTTGGGAATGTGAAAATTTTGACAGAGCTTACTCTGAGTGGGTGTAACGCGCTGGTGGCATTTCCAGATGGAATGTATGGAGTCACTTCACTCAGGATGTTGAAGATGGTGTGGTTCCCAAGGGTAGAGACACTACCGGAGGGACTCCTGCATCAGCTCCCTGCCCTCCAGGACATATGGATCATGGGCTGCCCCCATTTAGAGGGAATCTTCTCAAGAGGAGGCGCTTACCAGGATTTGGTTAAGGCTAAAGTAATTCGAGAGGCAAGACTTGGCGCCGAGCTTGAAATTCACATTAGCTCGCATTGATCTTTGATTGAGATGCCAGCCTCATGGGATTATCTATGTGTGGCGTTCCAGAATTGATGTATTTGTTGAGTGCAACATACCTACCTATATTGGCATGGAAACCATAGACACTCATTGATATATTTGTTGAGTACAACATACCTACCTTAGTTCCTCCACAAGTGTTATTAACATTGTTGATCTGGTATGCAAGCTGCAACGGTTAGGACTGAATTTCCAGCCACTCGTAGATTGTATTTGCTTTTTCTCTTCTCTTAGCAGACTATGGCCGTAGCTTTATCTTTATGGGCTGAAAATTCTGTCAATGAACACTACTTGATCAGTCTTCGAGTAATCACTGTTACTGTATAAAAGAATCTATTGACTGAGATGCTGAAATGCTCAGTTCTGTGCCACACAAAGTCAGTGCAATATGCATTAGTTAACCTGTCAGATAAACTGCTTCATATTCTCTATGTGTTTTATACATATATGTATGCTACTTAAAATATCCTCTTCTGCTTGGTTACTGAAATACAACAACTACTACTTCAGTATTTTTCTGGAGAAAAGTGTTAAGGATTTTCATGTGGCAACCTCCGTGCTTCTCATTATCAATGCACGTCGCAGTTCTAAGACTGCACGATACTACAATGAAGATTTTTTTTTGCGGGTACTACAATGAAGATTATCTACACAGGAAGAAATGTAATTAGTTGCAACAGCACAAGAAGAAACAGCAAAGCAGCATCTGCCTTGAGTGTGTAGTGATCTTTGTTGATATCAATGAATTAAACATCAAGAAATTCGTAGAGGTTGATGTCATTCAGACTCTTGTTGTGTAAACGTTGTTGAGGAAGGGGGTTGGTGCCTGTCTTCCTTGTATGCATCTAATCTGCAGTAGGTCGCAGTCGCCTCTGCAAATGTACAAGTCAACCAAGCATACAGAAAAGAGGTTGCCTAATTAAAATAGCATTATCAAACTTACTCTGATTGAAATGTGTAGTATTACTATCTACTATTAGTGATGATGTATACATTGTATATCATATACTGAAATAGCTGGAGTATAGTGTTTGTTTGAAAAGGTGCTCCTTGTTACCCTTTTCATCTGACAATAATAAATCTTCATGGACTGGAAGAATTATTAAGATTGTGGCGAGAAAGAGGAATAAAAAAATCAAAATGGAATGCCCAAGATGGTCTTTTTATGGAGTGGATATTGAGTTGATGCATAAAACAGAAGATGAGATTCTTATAAATAAAGCATCTGCTAACCTGATTAAACAGGCTAAGACTGTGTCTTATTGGAAATGAAGAGTCCGAATGGTGGTGTTGGAATTCCCGAGCGAAAATTGTACAAACAAAGGTTGCAACAGAGAGTCCGGACGCATGCAGTTTGACAAACATAGTACAGTACTTGCTTGGTCTGTTGTCCCTTGCAGAGGTCTTTTCATGCGTTTGTAGAAAGAGGAAAAACAAAGACGCCCACAATTGCAGTTTTAGGTACACGCAACGGCAGCTATATGCATTAAGCACTCCCCACATTGCAGATTTTCATAAGAATAAACTAGCGGTGTGACCCGCGCATTTGCGCGGCTAGATTTCCTAAATTGTTGTTATATTTAAATTAGCATTTAGAAGCTGTTATAGGATGGCAGACTTGCAAACTTACACAATTATGTTAAAAATGCATAATGCAGGAACTCGTTTATCAAAAATAATTGTAACCTAATGTGAACTTGTTTTATCGTGCGTGATAAGTACTGTTTGCAACGTATTCCAAGCTATATTGGTCTGATCATGACAGACAACGTGAAGTCATATCAGTTTGGTCCGGTCATGACATTCCGAGCTATATTGGTGTCTGTCTTCAATAAAAAAATTAAGAAACAACCTAAGGAAAGATAATATCTAACACTTATGTCTAGTATAGCCCCCTCATCACTATTACAGTTGCATCATGCAATATCACCACATGCTTCCACACATGCTAATGTAATCTTTCTCTAATTATGTCTTTTTCTTAGCTATCAAACATAATATAAAATTATTTGTGTATTCAACAAAAATTGCCAAAATAACTTCATCTACTAAATTCTGGCATATCTATATATTTTATAAATAGAGGTTGTGATGTTGTATTGCTTTAAAATAGTTTGCTAGTTTTTTTCTATTTTAAACCTAGCATCAATACATATAGTCTTCTTGCACCGTTTTCGTATTTTGTTTTAAGAATTGTATTTGCTGCATTCATCTAAATTGAAGACACGGTTTCACTAAAAGAAAAAGGATAATGGGTGTATAGTTTATATCTTCACTCTTCAGCCCCCCACGAATAGAATTGTTATTCATTTCTTTAGTTGTCTCAGGTAAATTTTCATTTTGTACCAGTTGGATGACCTTTCTCTTGTCTCCAGTATATCCAGTATCGTTGAAGTTACTGGATGTTTTGATGGGTTAGCATTAGATGCACCTGAACCTCTCTGGTATCTGTATGGCTGGAGCAAAAGAAAACAATGTATGGCTCGTGCATGTATACTCCTTTCTAGACTGAAAGATTTATGCATGATATTCTATTCCTGGGAAGGTCACTTGTCTCCTTTGTAACACATAAGTGAGCCAGTCTGCACATATTTCCGTGGTCCGGTTTGCACCTCCGTACTTCAGCTTTGTACGTGTCAATATTAGACTTGATTTTAGAATCATTGGAGTGTATATGTTTTAGCACTTGTGGTTGAACATGATGGCTTATTTGTCTCTTGTGTTAATATTAAATAAACTTCAAATCTTAACCTCATTAAATTCGGTGAACATACACGGCCATATTATGTTTGAAAGTGTTGTCCAAAATGCCTCTTTTTCTCGAACAAAAATTTATGAATAGCTCTAACTGACCTATTAGAAGTACTTCATCGGATAAAATTAGCACGCCCCTAATAGGTGAAACAGGAGATATTCAAATAATTGAAATTTTTTACCAATCCATCTCAATCAGTGCAAAGCAACAAAGAAAACAAAAAAAGTGTTTTCAAATTTGAAAACTAATGGCACTAACAAAAAGTTTATAATTTTTCTAAAACTAAAAGAAAAAAGAATTAAAAAATAAAGCAAAAAACAAAAGAAAATAAATAATGCAGAAAACAAAACAAATAAACTAGAAAAAATAAATATAGCAACAATAAGTATTTTGTTGTTGTAAATAGAAACAAAATAAACTAAATAAAGCAACAAATAAAACATAAAAGAAAAAAACAAAAAAAGTGCCACCTACTGGGCCCCCACGGCCTGAATACGACTAGAAACCCTACCATGGGTCAGGATTCAGGCTCGCGGGAGGCCCAGTAGGCCCACAGGCACAGATTGCACGGTTAGGCCCGAAAGCCCGCTTTACAGAGGAGCTCGAGAGGGAAGGCGCACCGCACCTTATAAACAGGTGCGGCTCCCTCTCAACTAGCGAGGTGGGACTAAACATTTGGGCGCGGGGCAGCACAAGGCATTTGGTCCTGGTTGGTGGCATCAACCGGGACTAAAGAAGGCTTTGGTCCCGGTTCGTGGCACAAACCAGGACTAATGCCCCCCTTTAGTCCCGGTTGGTGCACCAACCGGGACTAAAGGGGGGCATTAGTCCCGGTTTGTGCCACGAACCAGGACCAATGCTCCGTCTATATAAGCAGGACTTGTGAAAAATTTCGTTCAGTTCTTCGATCCCGCCCCGACGACACCGCCAGGCTGCCCCTCTGCGCCTCGCTGTCGCCGTCGTCGCCCTGCCTCCGATGCCGTCCCGTGCCGCCCCGACGCCGTCGCCACCCCCGCGCCGCCCCGATGTCGTCGCCGCGCGCCGCCCCGACGCCGTCGCCGCCCCGCCTCTGCCTCGCCGTCGCCTCTGCCTCGCCGCGCCCCAGCTACCCCGCGCCGCCCCGACGCCGTCGCCGCGCGCCACCCCGCGCCGTCGCGGTCTCCCCGCGCCGCCCCGACGCCGTCGCCGCCCCGCCTCTGCCTCCCCGCGCCCCAGCTGCCCCACGCCGCCTTCGCCTCTGCCTCATTTTGGTCAGGGCCGGCACCGCCCCCCTCTTCCCCTTTTTTTGCAAATATATATATGTTTTTTTCCTGTAGATTATATGTATATGTATGAGTATATGTATGTGTGTATATCTGTTTATATGTCCTTTTTTTAGATTTTTTGTTTTTTGCATTTTTATAAAAATGTATATATGTATGTATATATATGTTCTCTGTGTATATATATGTTGATGTATATATGCAAAAGATAGATTTTTAGAAAAAATACTATTTTTTCTGTTGATGATATGATGATGTTTTTTTTTCATATATGTATTAATTTTTTTAAGTTGTTAGTAGATATCGATTTTAGGTTAGTGCATTTTATCACTGATTTTTGGTTAGTTGATCGATTTAGTGCATTTTATGTTTGTTGCATTTTAGGTTAGTGCATTTTATGTTAGTGGAGAGGAAAAAGTAAAATAAGGAAAAGGAAGAAAAGAGGAAGGAAGAAGAAGGAAGAAGAAGAAAAAGAAGGAGAGGAAAAAGGAAAATAAGTAGAGAAAGAAGGAGAAGAAGAAGGAGAAGACGAGGAGAGGAAGAAGAGGAAGAAGAAGAAAAAAAGGAGAAGAAGAAGGAATAGAGGAGCTTCTTCTCATTTTTTTCTCCTCTTTTTTTCTTCTTCTTCTTCTTAATTTTTATCGGGAACGAGGGTGTCGAGGATCGCCGAGGGGTCGAGGGTCGGGAACTAGGGTAGAGGGTCGAGGGTTCGAGGGTTCTAGGGTCGAGGGGTCGAGGGTCGAGGGTTCCAGGGTCGTCTAGGGGTCGAGGGTTCGAGGGTCGTCGAGGGTTCGAGGGGTCGAGAGGTTTCCTAGTGTCAAAGTATTGAAGAAATCCATGGCTTCATCATTAGCCGGAAGTAATCAGGGCATGATGGTACGAAGTCCTCCAAAGTTATTCTGGAATGGAGTCCCGGATAGGATAATTTGCCTTTCTGTATGAATTTCAGCAAAGGCCTTCCAAATAACGATATTCGGAAGGTTCTTGCTGAACTTTGTACCAAAAAGCGAATTATCCTATCTGGGACTCCGTTCCAAAATAACATTGGAGAGCTTCGTACCATCATGCACCTGTTACTTTCGCCTAATGATGAGACATGGCTTCGTTGAATCCTTTGACACTAGGAAACCTCCCGACCCCTCGGCGATCCTCGACCCCTTGACCCTCGACCGCTCGGCGATCCACGACCCTCTACCCTACCGCGGGCGTCGATGCCCACGTCACTTGTGGGACATAAATGTAGTGTTCAACACCGACCCCCTCCCGATAGCTTCAACACGTGGGGGGGGGTCGATATTACCCCCTCCTTGAAGCGTTCTCGAGGCCACCCCTAACCCTTGAAGCGTTGTCGAGGCCACCCGAAACCCTAGAGAAGCAGCGTCGAGGCCACTAATTAATATGATTCCTTATTGTGATTAGCTAGCTAGTTCTACGTTTGCCACTAATATATCCATATCTGTCATGTTTGAATAATAATTGCCATGTTGTAAATATTTGTAGAAACTATGGACACCCCGCCCCGAGACGAAGCACAAGAAGCGTTGTTGAGGGACATAATCGCAGAAGGAAGTGATGTCGTCTGCTCGTTGATGTTTCTCAATGACACCGATGGTCTGCAAGGAGAGGGTGAAGAAGCAGCTGGCTATGATTATGATGGCTCCGATGACCCAATGCTGGTGCAAGAAGGAGAGGGTGAAGAAGTAGACCGTGAGGACGGCTCCGGTGATCACCGAACTGAGTCCGGCCAGGTATATATATTAGTTAAGCCTGTGCTGACTAGCTAATTGATGCATTCATTGTTTTGGTATGTACACATATTAATTAACTCTCGTCTTTGTTTCTTTTTTCTAGCCCTCTGGATCGAGCACAACTTCGGTAAAGAGACGAGGCCCGAAGAAAAAGTTGAGCTCGGATGAAAGGTTTGAGATCATAGAAATCGCGCGCGACGGCCAACCGATTGAGCCCATCCGGACAAAGAAGGCATTTGTTGCTCAGTGCGGGGTTCTGGTTAGGGACAAGATCCCGATCAGCATCCAGCAATGGTATAGGCATAAGAACGAAGACCCTGAGGTGTCTTATGTCAATGATCTGCAGAAAAATGATCTTTGGACTGAGCTGAAGTCAAATTTCACCCTACCGCCAGAGGATGATCCGGAGAAGCCAGTTATAGAGCCATCAATCAAGTCTTTTGCTCTTAAGAAGATGGCAGACCTATTCAGGAATTGGAAGAAAGACCTGAATAAGTTTGTCGATCAAAAAAAGACACAAGAATTCAAGGGCAAATATAAGAAGATCAGAGATGACTGGCCCGCATTTGTGGCCCACAAGACATCAGAAAAGAGTAAAAAGATGTCGGCGACAAACAAGCAAAATGCTGCGAAGAAGAAGCTTCACCATCGCACGGGGTCAGGTGGCTACCTCATAGCCCGGCCTAAGTGGGCCAAGGCTGAGAATGATCTGCTTGATAAAGGGATCGAACCAGAGACAATGAACTGGCCAGACCATTGCCGGACTTGGTTCTTCAGGGCTGGCGGAACCTTGGACCCTGTATCAGGGAAGTGCATTTGGACGGACGATCAATTGGACATACCAGTCAAGAGGCTTCAGCAATATATCGAAGCAGCACAGCAAGGGACGTTCGTTCCAGACAGGGAGAAGGACGAGCTCACATTGGCCCTCGGGAATCCTGAGCACCCTGGACGGACACGAGGCACGCCAGGCTCCGTTTCGTGGAAGGCTGGATTTCTGGACGCAGGCGGTTACAAAACCCAGGAGAGGAGGAAGAAACTGGAGCAGAGCCAACTGCAGGCGCTGGACGAAAGGGTAATGGGGCTAGAGGAACGAGAAGCAGAACGGAGCAAACAACCTGCGGAAGCTTACCCCGAAGCTACCCCGCCATCTCAGCGGAGAAGCAGCGTGGCTTCCACCGAGCTGCTTCAGCCGGAGCATGCCTTGACGGCTCCTGCCAGCTATCCCGTGGATGCTATCACGGAGTCTCAAAATTGCCACCTTATGGCGGAATGGAGCAATTTGAAGGTCAAGGCAGCTGTTGGCTCTGTTTATCCTACTAAACCCGACTCAACTTTTCACTGTCGGCCGATTCCAAAAGGATATGCTAAGGCGATGGTGGATGAAATAACGGAGGGATTTTAGGACCTCCGGCTTGACCACCCTACCGGTGAAGGGGAGTATCGGCTGGGTTCTGCTCTGAAGACTCCATGCCTATGGCGGAAGGATCTCATCAACCTTCCGAACTGGACGCCTCCGCCTCCTCGTCCTCCTCCGGCGAGTCAGGGCACTCCGCCTCCTCCACCGCCTCCTCCTCCGGCGAGTGACGATTAGGGCACTCGGCCGGCTCCTTCTCCGGCGCGTGGCGGCACTCCGCCTCCTTCTCCGTCTGCGCCGGCGCGCCCAAGCAGCCAACCTCCTCCTTCTCCGCCTTGTTAGCAAGGGCGGAAGAGGCCCGCCACCGCTCCGGCTGCTCCGGCACATCGTAGTCCTTCTCCTCCGCCTCGTAAGCAACGAAAGAAGACATCCGCTCCGTCTGCTCTGCCGCCGTCGAGCAGTACAGCCAAAGGCGGGAGGAGATACAGATTCGGTCCTTCTCTGAAGACTCCAGAGAAGTTACCGTATGAGAGGAACGGGGAGGAAAACGCGAAGATCACGCAGACCGAATTGAATGACTGGTTTGAAGGGTTGAAAGCAAAGAGACATCCACCTCCGGAGGAGAAGGTAGATCCGGTGAAAGCGAAGTGCACTCTGGCTGCCCTGACAAAACCACCCAAGTCTCCGCCGAAAGGCAACTATGAGCGCATTATTGGAAAGGCATTTGCCGAAGCGGAGAGGTCGGGAAGTACTAAAAGTGATCAAAGGATGAAAGAACGACGAGCAGGGAAACAAATTGCCCAGCTCGGCGAACAAGTGAAGCAATCGTGCCCCCCGCTCAAGGTGCCTGCTAGCGACATCGTCGATCCGAGGATGGTGCCCGGTTATGGCAATCCTGAAGATTACCTGCCCGACGATGTACATTATGATTTCTTGGAGGTGCAGATACAAAGGTACGAGTACGGGAAGCCTCTTGTCAAAGATGAAAGATCTCTATCAACGATGATGCGAAGATTGCATGATTCGTACATGAAAACCTGCAGAGAGTCTGAGGGGAGGAGTACTTTGTATGTGAAAGTTAAAAAGGAGCATGACCTCGTTGGAATTGAACTATTGCCTATTCCATTTGAGGAGTTCTATCAGTTTTTCAATCAATTGGCCCTCGATAAAGCAACGGTCACCTGCTACTGTCTGTAAGTAGTACTACTTCTGTCATTAAGTCTCTCTATATAACTCAGCTCTTTCATTGCATGTATTTATAATTATCCTCACTATATTATGCAGATTGAAGATCACCGAATTGAAGAAAAGACAAGTGGGTGATATTGGGTTCATTAACACATATCTCATAGATGCAACTGAGGTTGAATTTCATGCCGAAAATACCGAGGCCAACTTGCTACGATCGTTGGTAATAAATGAACACAAAGATATAATACTCTTTCCTTACAACTTCAAGTGAGTGTTACTGTCTTGTGGCATATTTGGTTTCCCTTATTAGTCCAGGTTATAGTAATGTAATATTGATGAGTTATGCATGCGTGCGCAGGTACCACTATATTCTCCTAGAGATTAAGCTTGAGCAGGGAGTAGTAACTGTCTTAGACTCCAAACGAAAAGATCCCAAGGAGTATGCGGACATGACTGAAATGCTCGAGAAGTAAGCTAAATCGATCATTATCCAACATTTTAAGCAACTTTGTTCATTTCTGATATCAAGTAATTGTTTTCTTTGTATGGCATGGTCTGGAGAAAATTCACCAAAAAAAGCTCCGGGACTGCCGAAGAAGCTACAATTTAGACACCCGAAAGTAAGTACTATAGTAGCATATTCCACGCATCTCCTAGTGATTCAAGCGCTAGTTTCATCAATACCATTTAGCATGCTTGCTAATTATCAGTTTGATTGACCTCCTTTTCTTGTAAAGTGGTTGTGGCAGGAACAAGGGAATGATTTCTGTGGATACTACATTTGCGAGTCCATCCGCCACACGACCTGTGAGCGGGGCTACTCTGACAAACAATATGAAGTGCGTAAATAACAATATTCACAATTTTATTTTATTACCATCATTTGTGTTGAGTTTCATTCATTCATATATATATGTATTGACCCCCTTCTTAAAATTAGATGTTTCGGATGCGGGATGAACTCCTAGCACCAGATCGCCTGCGAGCAATTCAAGAGGAATTGGCGGCATTCTTTCTTGACCACGTGATCACTGAAGACGGAGAATACTATGTGGACCACGCGTCCGTATGTTAGGAGATTATATTTGTAAAAGATAATTATTGTATATATGTAGTCGGTAGTGTCGGATAGATATATGAGAACTTGTTGTTCGACCAATCTCTCGGAGAAGGAGAGCTGGTCGATATCACTTCTCTCTGTATGCATATATGTTCATGACGATCTTCTGTTCCGTTAGTTTGCTTACTAGCTAGATAGCGTGTCTAGCTAGTCCTCTCTATACGTATGTATAGTACGTAGCGTCGACCAAGCACGGACAAAAGAGAGGACACTTCTCTCTATTAATTAGCTAGCTAACACAATATATGAAACACCTAAATTAACCTCCCAAAACCCCCAAACCCCTCCCCCCCCTTCAAAAACAAAAAACAAAAACCCCAGCCACAGAAATGCTGATGCGTGGATGCCTATTGGTCCCGGTTGGTGCCACCAACCGGGACCAAAGGCCCTCCTGCCTGGGCTCAGGGGACAAGCCACGTGGAGGCCCATCTGTCCCGGTTCTGGATTGAACCGAGACTAAATGGCCAGGGCATTAGTACCGACCCTTTAGTCCTGGTTCATGAACCGGGACTAAAGGCCCTCACCAACCGGGACAATAGGCCTTTTTTCTACTAGTGACATCTTACAACATATAAAATGCATGTGTTGAGCCAATTTATTTGCACGAAACAGACACTTCTTTTAAGTTGAAACAAACACTTTTTGGGCAATGCTAATTAGAGTGTTTCCTCGGAAATCCCTTTTGGAGGCTGAGATTCAATCTTAACACTTCTTCATGATTTATGAGTTGAATTCCCTTGTATAGTCCCTCGTCGTTTCCCACGATCCAAACAAGGAAATACGTTTGCTCCTCAAATTCTCATACGTAATTCTTATCATGCGTCAAACAGAGGATTGTGTATAAAACAACTCATCGCAGGTCTAATGTCAATACAACTTCCTACATTAAACTCTCTTTCCCCTTCTCAAATACTCCCCCTGTAAAGAAATATAAGAGTATACGGTAATCCACTTCTGAGCCCATGCTCAGCTGCACCCGCCCTCACGAAACAAATCAAAACAAATACTAGAATTTTTTTTAAAATCCAATTTTTTTCTTCTATGGTAGATAATTTGATGCGTGAGGTTCGCTCCAAGTTTCAAATCAGTTGGACATCTGAGCAGCTCTCGACAAAAAAGACAAATTCAGGATCTGAAAAATGTTTACTGTTCATGCATTGTTATGACCCAATTTATCTTTTTTGCTGAGAGCTGCTCCTATGTCCAAATGATCTAAAAATTAGGGCGATCCTCACACATCAAATTATCTACCACAAGAAAATAATTTGGAATTTTTTGAATTTTTCTTGGTTTTGTTTTGAATTTTTTCTGAACAGGTGCAAATGAGCCTGGGCACCGAAACGCCAACCAGCCGCCCCTCCAAAAAGCTAGGGTAATCTGCCTCCCGCCGGCGCCGGCGCCAGTCCGTTCCATCTCCGGTGGCCTTAGGGCCATGGAGGCGGAGTGGATCTCGCCCCTTGCCGGGGGGAGGGCTCCGTTTTTAGATCTTTTTTTGATCTTTGTTAGGGTTTGCGTCCTGCTCAGGAAGGCGAGATGGCGGCGGCTCCCTGAAGATGGAATAAAGGTCTCCCCGCCTAGCCCCTGTTCCGGTGATGCGTCCAGCATCATCGGTGGGCGTGTGGAGTTGTGTCTCCGGCTGATCTGTCCTTGGTGGATTTGCTAGGATCTGTTCGTCGTTCGTCTTCGTTCGTGTGTCTTCAGGTTGGATCCTTTTAATCTACACTCTTCATCTGCGGCGGTTGCTGTTCTGGTGCGTTGGTTCTATGGGGCCTTAGCACGACGACTTCCCGACTATCTACTACAACAAGGTTTGGCCAGCTCCGATGAGGGAGGGGCGATGGCAGCGGCGCGCCTTCGGCTCGCTTCAGTGCTTGTAGTCGTCGCTAGGTGGTCTACGAATCTGGATGTAATTTTTATTATTTTTAGTATTCGTTGTACTATCATGATTGAAGATGAATAGATTGGAAGTTTTTCCCGAAAAAAAAAGAGTATAGGCAAACACGCTGTTAGCTATTCCGTCTTCTTATATTATATGTCTTGAGTGCAGGGGCAGAACTGCTTCGGGTGGGGATGGACATAAAAAACATGATGAGGTCCATTTTTTTTTTTGAGGGGTTGGTGAGGTCCAGTATTGAACATGGGTCTGTCTCTGTATCATATCGGTGGGCCTTGGAGCAATTATTGTGCATGGGCCAGACGTGGAATTCAATGTTACATGGCCATCCACACACACAAACAAAAAATAGTGGACTACTGCTGCTGAGTGTTGACTGACTGAGACTGAGAGTGTGAGGCTTCTGGAGAGTGAACTTCTGGAGCGAAGGTTCGAGAGTGAACTTCTAGAGCGATGAATCCAATTGTTCCTCTAGCACCGGTCATTGAAACCTTGCTTTCTTTTGTATGACACAATTTAGCTAGACCAAAATCAGCAATTTTGGGGCTAAAATCCTTGTCTAGAAGGATATTTTGTGGCTTGATGTCGAAATGTACGATGCGTGTATTACAACTATGGTGCAAGTATTCGAGGCCACGAGCAATCCCGATTGCTATTACATAGAGCTTATCCCATCCTAAAATTTCCTTGGGGTCCTCTGAGTAAATGAACTTATCCAAGGAATTGTTGGACATGTACTCATATATAAGAGCTCGTTTTGATCCCTCCAAACAGAACCCAAACAAGCTAACAACATTTACATGAGAAGTCCTGCCAATGCTCATAACCTCATTCACAAACTCGCCCCCGTTTCCTTTGCATTCATGCAAGAATTTCACTGCTACTAGACGGCCATCAAGTAGGGTTCCTTTGAAAACCACACCATAACCACCTTTTCCAAGCTCATTGCTGCGAGAGGATGTTATCTTCATTACCTCTGAGTACGTGTATCGTTTTGGAGCTAGGGATCCATACGATGCAATCATGGCCTCGTAATTATTTTCATTGTTTCCGCTAGTCTTCTTGCAAAGGAGAAACCATAGTCTTCTTCCTTTTCTATGCCATATCAGCACATAAATACACGAGAATAGCAAGGTCGCAACTGATGATGTCAAAACTGAGAAGAAAGCATATGTTAGTTCCTTTTGTAAACTAGAGGCTATAGTATAGTAATTAAGTTTCCAAGATCATCGGTAGTTTAAATTTCTGTTTATGCGACGTTGTGTGGTGGCAAAAGTATTAACAAGCTAAATTCCATAAATTCTTGCATTAGGGCATCTCTAAGTCTGACCTCTAAATCGAACACCGTATCTGTCCGCGGAACGGTGGGGACTAGTCCATGGAGAGTGACGCGGGAGCCATCCAACCCTTAATCACAAAAATCCCCGTTTGTCCGGCTCAGAGGAGAGAGGAGAGGAGGGATCGTGCATGTGCTTGCTTTTAGTGAATATGTGTGTGTGGTGTTGGGAGGAGAGAGGGGAGAGAGAGAAAAAGAGGAGGACCACATAGCCCCCCCCCCCAACCACACATACACACAGTTAAAGACGTCTAGACCGCTCCGTGGACCAAGTGGTCCTCATTGGATGACAAAATTTGACTGAAAATTATAATCTAGACATATACCAGAGCTTTGAGGGTCTTCTTTGGAGATGCCCTTATGCACAGACCGAGAGCTGTTTGTCTCAACTTTGCATGTGGTTGCTTTTGGTGGATATGTGTGTGTGGTGTCCGGTTGAAAGGAGAGAGGGGAAAGGGAGAGAGAGAAAAGAGAGGAGGACCACGTTCCAAGCCGAAGAAGGGTCAGGCACGACAGGGGCTGTCTTGAGAGATGAGAAGGGGCGCTTTTAGCAGTAGAATGCAAATTTATTCAGAACGCAGAGGATGTGATGACAGTGGAAGCAATGGCTATGCGTGACGGTCTAGTTTTGGCAAATGCTATTGGCTTTAGTAGGATTGAAGCGGAGTCTGATTCTCTCGTTGTGGTGAATTATTGCCAAGGACGGAACCAATGGTGGGATCTAGCAGCAGCGATTTTTGCAGAATGCATAGATTTTGGCAACGTTAGTAGGAAAGGTCATCTTCAAGCATTGTTTTCGTGATGCAAATTTTGTAGCACATGAGCTAGCTAATTTCAGTTTTCGTAATAAGTGTGATGATAGTTGGACTAATGAGCCTCCTGGGTTCTTAATTTGCCAACTAGTAAACAATGTAACTGTTTTTTAAGTTAATAAAGGTAGCCAGGATGGCCTTTCCTCCAAAAAGAAAAAGAGATGAGGACCACGTGGTTGTTTTTTGTTGGTAAAGTGGATGTCCGAGCTCCCGCATAGCGCCCCCCCCCCCCCCACAACCACACACACACACACACAACTTTCTTCTAGTTTACGAGAAAACAGACGTCTAGACCGCTCCGCGGAACAAGGGTCCCCATTGGATGACAAAAGTTGCCCAGACATTATAATCTCGACATATACCGGAGGTTTGAGGGTATTCTTTGGAGATGCCCTTATGCACAAACTGAGAGCTGTTTGTCTTAACTTTAAATTTAGAATCAATTTTTAATGATTATAGGCATGATAAATTTTCAATTTACTATTTCACCATAGAAAAACACTATTAGTGGACTACTGGTATTTAAATCCTCTGTTTGTGAAAAGATGGTGAAAGTTTTAGCATACCTATTATCATAATCTTTGTGACGGCCCTCCTGGTACCTGGAATATGACATAACATTTATGAGTAAAACCTCAATTGTCCAATAATAATACTCCCTCCGCTCAAATTGAGCTGCCTAAACGTCTTATATTTAGGAACAGATGGAGTACATTGGTTGTGTTTTCCAAAAGAAAGAGATAGGCGTAGTTTATGGATCTTCAATATTTTGCGAATGAAATATGTATGGAAATAAATAAATAAATTCCAGGATATGAAGAACGATAGAACATGGACTACATATGTGACTTTCTTTTGATCGAATACAGGTTTGGCAAAAAAAACATGGGTGACATCTCACTAGTCATTTTAAAATGTATTCCAAGTCTTCAACTATACTCCAGCTTGTCTGACGCCAGGAGAAGGAGCCAGAGACGGCGGAGAAGGACACGGAGAAGGAGCGGCCGGAGAAGGCGGCAGAGGACGATCTAGAGCCTGCGGGCTTCGACATGGACAATGCCATGGCGGAGTTCGATGCGGCCCAGGCGGACCACTTGGCAGAGCAGCAGGTGCTCCTTGAGTCCTTTGAGTCGGAGTACGAGGTGGAGGGCAACCACCCCTTCCTCCGCCGGCGGAAGCAGGAGATCGTCGAGATCTTCACCAAGTTTGTGGAGGACGACGAGCCGGAGGTGTGCCCGACCGCCAATGACCACGAGGCCGGCGGCTCCGGCACCAGCTTCCTCAGCATGCCCGGCGAGGATTCTCAGTTGTGTAGTTGAAGTAGTAGTTGTATGTATATCATGCCGTCGCATGGTTTTGAATGGAACTAGTTATCATGAAATGGCTACTATGGTTGTTGGACATGGAAATTGGGGTATGCCCGGTCATTGTCCGCGGGCTTTTGACAACTCATATTAGGTATGTATGGTTGTAGATGCTCTTAGCAGCCGTTGATGCTGGTGTTGAGAAGAAATCATGTGTCCAACACGCGGAAGGCAAGAGGGAGAAATTGTAAATAACCTATTTTACCAAATGAAAGACCTCCATTATTTGCCTGTGGTACCTAATAAACATAAAAAGATAAGTGGAATCTTTTTACAACGAAATTCAAATCAACTGACCTCTCGTACCAGCTGCTGGTCCCACGGCCAAGGGCCCGGAGGATCCGGTGTTGGACGGGAACCTGGAATCTCTGTCATTGAAGAACTGGAATAGTTCGGACCTCAAGGACCAGCCAGCCTCGCGCCCCGCGTGTTCCGCAGGAACGTGGTCCGCCACATGCCCATGAGGCCTTGTAGGCAGTTTCGGCACTGCGGCCGCGACAGGTCCGCCGCGCACTGCGCCGCCGAGTAGATCCCCGGCTCGGTCTCTGCCGAATACCCCATGGCGAACATCCTGGAGGAGTTGTCCACCGCATACTTCACCGTGGAGCTGAACAGGCCAGTGAGGGCCCAGTCGTAGCCGACGACGTCCCCGTTGGTGATACCTAGAGCGCTCAAGGACGATACCACGCCGGCGTTGCCGTTGGGGTCGAAGAAGTTGTGGTCGGCTAGGCGGACGTAGCACTGGTCGCAGCAGAGGGCCACGTCCCTGCTGCGGTTGCAGGCTGTGGCCGCGTAGTGACCAGCCCAGGTGACGCATTCGTAGCACATCTTGGCGCTGACGTCGCCTCGGCAGAGAATCAGGGCCCAGGCAGTGTCCGGCGCGGCACCGAGGGATCCTTTGGCGAATAGGGTCGGCGACGAGGAGGCGTTATGGCAGAGGGTGCCGAGGAGGAGGTCTAGGAGATTGGTCTCGTATGTGCTGCCTGCCGAGTAGTTGCCTTGGCCTCTGCCGCAGTTGGTCCACGGCTGTGCTGCGGCGAGCGGAATTAGCACGAGGAGCAGGAGAGCATGAATAATAATCATGGAGGAAGAGTAGACGCCGGGCATGGCAGTGGCAGGCGTGAAGGCTGAAGAGAGGAGGAGGAAGCAAGTTGGATCCCTAGCTTTCAAGGAGTAATTCTCCCCGTGAAGAGAAGACTCAAGAGAGGAAGACTTGCAAGTTGCATGCATTGTCATGTTGGGACCACTCCTTTCAAATATTACTACTCCTTGTCGTCCACGTCGTCGGCCTCCTCCTCCTCCTCCTTTCAATATTGTTGTTATTGTTGCTATTGTTGTTGTTGTTGTCACATGGATGAAGTGAGCGGCCACGTTATTCAAAGAGATCTCTTATTCAAACTTGCAACGTCACTGTGGGTCCTCAAATAGTTAGGCTGTTAAAGCTGATCTTTCAACAAACGATCCTCAATAGTTGTTTACTTGTACACTAGGCTGTTCAAAGCTAGCTAGTCTAAATATCAGTATAATTAGCAGATTCTTTAACAGGTTTAACAACTTAACGCGCTGAGATGCTGACACAAAATGAAAGAATACATATATACGGTAGTTGCCCATACTTTACTTAATAAGGTGGCTAGTATCATCTTAATTTCACGGCAATGTGGGTCCAAACATTTTAGACGGGGCTTCAAAAGAAGAATTCTGAAAACACGAGCCGCTTGTCATCCCGGTATTTTCGGTTCATGCCCCACCATTCCATGCATGCTCTAGCCACCAAGCTTGCGTTAGCTGTTCCATGGTCCGCATGCAATATATATTGACCTAAACTGGACAAGACCTTTTCCCAGAAAACGCGAGGGCAACCGAGGTGATTATATAACTGTGCAAGGACGTGCATACAATTGCAAAGCAGCCATAGGCCTCTTCCCAGAAATTGCACCTTCAAAATTGTATAGGTTGCATCAGTGGTGACTGATGCAGCTGGAGCTCATCTGACATCATCTTGCCACATGAAGGAGGTACTGGCTTGGGTTTGCCCACTGTAGAGACTCGTGCAACTAGAGCTGGTGTTGATGAATTTCTAACAGACGTTGTTAATTATGCCTTTTCTTACATACTGAACCAACATGCAAATTCACTGCATCATCTTAGCAAAAGCAACGACGGCTACAGCATGCTCACACACTTGCTCCATCATTTATGTGCATTTGCACGGCGCAGGTCCACCATGCATCAGTGACATTGGGAGATGTCATCAAGCTAAAAACGGCAGCCAAGACACTAAAGCGGGTAAGCAGCAACACACTCAGTTCCGAAAATTATTCCTTCTATGCTTTGTTCTATAGTGGAAGTGCTCTTATATAAGATGATCTTCTGGTGATCTAATTCAACAATGTTCGCAATAACTCTGCATCCGACTGAATTTTTGACCTCCCCAATGCAGAAGCAGTGACTGAATTTCGTGGAGCAGCTGCAAAACCGGTGAGTGAGAAAATTGCATTACTTAATCCGACCAAAAAAGTGGCAGCATGCATGGCAGTGCTACTAGTATTTTACCAGCGAAAATCAGTTTCATTCAAATGATAATACTAGTTTCATTTATACATGTTCTTAATGTGTTGACAGGTGGATTACTAACCTTTGCTAGGAAGAGAACGAAAAAGTTAGCGCCCAACAGGCCTACTAACCTTTGCTAAGCCTACATAAGACCTTGCCAAGCACTCCAAATGCACGCTAGTTATCCAATATTCTCACTTAATCATCTGGATTCGGCCGAGCTAAGTGTACGTTTGTTACTACAAGGATGGAACATATCCGTGTAATCCTCAACTACTAGTTGGTGCCATCCCCCCTATCATCTTCCAATAACCACCCCCAATAGTTGTTTACTTGTAGGCTAGACTGTTCAAAGCTGGGTTAGCAGTATAATAAACAGATTCTTGAACAAGATAATTAAACAGTGTAATAAACAGATTCTTGAACAAGATAATTAAACAGTAGGTAAGCCTAACGTGCCAAGGTATTGTCGTTTTGTATACAGTGCCTGCACCAACTTAATATACTACTACGTTCCAACTTGAATCCCTCATCAAAGATACACGGTGACAAACAAGTGGCTCAATTATTAGGGCATCTCCAGCCGCGTCTCCAACAGGCCCTCCCCAGGCGATTTTGCCGCGCCGGCACCGAAAAAAGACCCCAGTCGCGCCCCCAGAAGCCCGTTTTTCGCCGGCTCGGGCCAAAACTGGTGCCGGCGGACCCAGGCCGAACCCGGCGCCCTGCGGGGCGCTTGGGGAGCCGGCGCAAGCGAAAAAGGCGCGTGGGCCCGCACTAGAGGCGACCCGATGGCCTTTTCACGCTGTTTTGTTGACGCTTTTCTCACTTCTCTCCCGCTTGCTCGCCTTCCTCCCGCCATTCTCCCCCTTTCTCCCGACAACCACGCGGCCTGGGCGGCGTACTTCGAGCACCGCCAGCAACAGCGTTTGGCGTCCACCAACGGCGCGCCGGTGGTCGGCGGGCGGCAGAACAGCGAGGGGCGCCACCTCTGGTGGGGCGTCCCCGGCCGCACACTCGAGGGCGTGCTCATGCACCTCGAGGGCGGCAACGACCCGCCGTTGGCGTACCCCCCGGCGCCGCACCGACGCGTCGGGCCATGGGCGCCAAGGCGGTTCGGGTCCTCCTCCTCCTCTTCCTCCTCCCGATCCTCGTCGCACTCCTCCGGCACTCCGGCCCTGCTCGGCGTCAAGGCCGAGGCCGCAGCGGAGTCGCCGCTCGGCCGGCGCACTCGCAGCGCCGGCATCGTCATCAACAAGGGCGGCCGGCGCGCCTCCTCCTCGTCGGCTCCTCCGTGCTTCGTCAAGCCAAACACGGAGCCGGGGCTGGCGCCGGTGAAGACGGAGCCGGGGCTGGCGCCGGTGAAGGCGGAGTTCGTCGACGACAACGTGGCCCTAGAATGGGCGCGCCAGGACTCCATTGCGATGGAGAAGGCGCGCCGGGAGAAGGCGAAGGAGCGCCAGCGCGCCGCCCTGCGCCGCTTCGAGGAGCGCCGATGCAGCCGCGACGAAGACGGAGTCGTCGTCCTATGCGACAGCGACGACGACGACGACGCGCCGCCGCGAGTCCACCGTGGCGACGTCGGGTCCAGCCGGGGCGTCCGCGTCAAGGAGGAGAAGGCCGAAGAGTTGGCAGCCGCTGTAGGGTTTTTTGAAGTCACAGGACTTATCCTCTCGGATCTTCTACTGGTGGAGCTTGCACTTTGTACATCCATATTGTGAGATGAAATTTCACTGAAATAAGAGATAAGTGAGTAGATCAAGTTAGTGCTAAAGAATAATTTTACAGAAAAACAACAAAATAAAAATACTAGAGAAATATCTCACACTAGTTCACCGAAGCTTTGCTTTGGTGGCATGTCCAGCTCATCTAAGCTTCTCACGAACATTTCAAGAACTCTTGTTATAGTAGGGCGATATATAGGTAATACTTGTATGCACCACAATCCCACTAAGGTCATTTTTCTTGCTACCTCCGCAGTTTCACTGGTTATAGCACATGCTTGCAAACCTTCGTCCTGAGCAAAATGGTCATAAATCCAATCTGGGAAATACTTTTCACTGGACTTTGCAACAAATGATTTTACGTTTCTCCTTCCTCCGACCATCTCCAACAGCATCATTCCATAACTATAAACATCTGACTTGGTTGAAACCACTCCGAAGGTTCGAGAGTGAACTTCTGGAGCGATGAATCCAATTGTTCCTCTAGCACCGGTCATTGAAACCTTGCTTTCTTTTGTATGACACAATTTAGCTAGACCAAAATCAGCAATTTTGGGGCTAAAATCCTTGTCTAGAAGGATATTTTGTGGCTTGATGTCGAAATGTACGATGCGTGTATTACAACTATGGTGCAAGTATTCGAGGCCACGAGCAATCCCGATTGCTATTACATAGAGCTTATCCCATCCTAAAATTTCCTTGGGTCCTCTGAGTAAATGAACTTATCCAAGGAATTGTTGGACATGTACTCATATATAAGAGCTCGTTTTGATCCCTCCAAACAGAACCCAAACAAGCTAACAACATTTACATGAGAAGTCCTGCCAATGCTCATAACCTCATTCACAAACTCGCCCCCGTTTCCTTTGCATTCATGCAAGAATTTCACTGCTACTAGACGGCCATCAAGTAGGGTTCCTTTGAAAACCACACCATAACCACCTTTTCCAAGCTCATTGCTGCGAGAGGATGTTATCTTCATTACCTCTGAGTACGTGTATCGTTTTGGAGCTAGGGATCCATACGATGCAATCATGGCCTCGTAATTATTTTCATTGTTTCCGCTAGTCTTCTTGCAAAGGAGAAACCATAGTCTTCTTCCTTTTCTATGCCATATCAGCACATAAATACACGAGAATAGCAAGGTCGCAACTGATGATATCAAAACTATAGAGAGGAGGACCACGTTCCAAGCCGAAGAAGGGTCAGGCACGACAGGGGCTGTCTTGAGAGATGAGAAGGGGCGCTTTTAGCAGTACATAGCAGATTCTTTAACAGGTTTAACAACTTAACGCGCTGAGATGCTGACACAAAATGAAAGAATACATATATACGGTAGTTGCCCATACTTTACTTAATAAGGTGGCTAGTATCATCTTAATTTCACGGCAATGTGGGTCCAAACATTTTAGACGGGGCTTCAAAAGAAGAATTCTGAAAACACGAGCCGCTTGTCATCCCGGTATTTTCGGTTCATGCCCCACCATTCCATGCATGCTCTAGCCACCAAGCTTGCGTTAGCTGTTCCATGGTCCGCATGCAATATATATTGACCTAAACTGGACAAGACCTTTTCCCAGAAAACGCGAGGGCAACCGAGGTGATTATATAACTGTGCAAGGACGTGCATACAATTGCAAAGCAGCCATAGGCCTCTTCCCAGAAATTGCACCTTCAAAATTGTATAGGTTGCATCAGTGGTGACTGATGCAGCTGGAGCTCATCTGACATCATCTTGCCACATGAAGGAGGTACTGGCTTGGGTTTGCCCACTGTAGAGACTCGTGCAACTAGAGCTGGTGTTGATGAATTTCTAACAGACGTTGTTAATTATGCCTTTTCTTACATACTGAACCAACATGCAAATTCACTGCATCATCTTAGCAAAAGCAACGACGGCTACAGCATGCTCACACACTTGCTCCATCATTTATGTGCATTTGCACGGCGCAGGTCCACCATGCATCAGTGACATTGGGAGATGTCATCAAGCTAAAAACGGCAGCCAAGACACTAAAGCGGGTAAGCAGCAACACACTCAGTTCCGAAAATTATTCCTTCTATGCTTTGTTCTATAGTGGAAGTGCTCTTATATAAGATGATCTTCTGGTGATCTAATTCAACAATGTTCGCAATAACTCTGCATCCGACTGAATTTTTGACCTCCCCAATGCAGAAGCAGTGACTGAATTTCGTGGAGCAGCTGCAAAACCGGTGAGTGAGAAAATTGCATTACTTAATCCGACCAAAAAAGTGGCAGCATGCATGGCAGTGCTACTAGTATTTTACCAGCGAAAATCAGTTTCATTCAAATGATAATACTAGTTTCATTTATACATGTTCTTAATGTGTTGACAGGTGGATTACTAACCTTTGCTAGGAAGAGAACGAAAAAGTTAGCGCCCAACAGGCCTACTAACCTTTGCTAAGCCTACATAAGACCTTGCCAAGCACTCCAAATGCACGCTAGTTATCCAATATTCTCACTTAATCATCTGGATTCGGCCGAGCTAAGTGTACGTTTGTTACTACAAGGATGGAACATATCCGTGTAATCCTCAACTACTAGTTGGTGCCATCCCCCCTATCATCTTCCAATAACCACCCCCAATAGTTGTTTACTTGTAGGCTAGACTGTTCAAAGCTGGGTTAGCAGTATAATAAACAGATTCTTGAACAAGATAATTAAACAGTGTAATAAACAGATTCTTGAACAAGATAATTAAACAGTAGGTAAGCCTAACGTGCCAAGGTATTGTCGTTTTGTATACAGTGCCTGCACCAACTTAATATACTACTACGTTCCAACTTGAATCCCTCATCAAAGATACACGGTGACAAACAAGTGGCTCAATTATTAGACACCAAGTCGATGCTACAACTGTCTAACTCATGCATTATGCAGGAGCGGCATATAACACTAGTCATCAACCCATGCACCTGCACGGCCTAGCTATTATAGTGATACATAATTATTAATAAATTCTACAAATGCAACTGTTAGTTTCTGCCGTGCATAGATTAGATTTTCTTAGCAGGTTATGGCCGTAGCTTTATGGACTGAAATTCTATCAATGTATATTTCTCAGTTTTGAAGTAATCGTTGTTACTGTATGAAAAATTTCAGTGACATGGAAGTTTTCTTTAGCTCTGGAGTTCCCGGTCAATACGCAATACTAATTTAAACTTCCTGTGCTGCTTGCTGAAATAGTACTGAATATTGTGTCATATTGCCTCTGTAGAAAAGTGTGGAAATTTTTATGTACGCAGTAAAGTATGTACTACCACATTTTGATTCATTCCTATAATATCTCTGGAATGGCCGTCTCTGTACTATGTACTTGATGTATATTAGACAGTCTTGAACTAATCCCTGTTACTGAGTAATATACGTCTTTAGAAACAAAGAGGGTAGTGCTGGAATTGCAGAGCCAAAATGGTAGAACTGATGAAGCTCGGCAGGGTTTAGTGAAGTTCAGTAAGTTAGCGGGTGATGCAGATGGTCGGAGGAATTGGGGATAAGTGTGGACCAACGACGGCTGAAACGCCGCTCCCGGACGTATAGTAGCATAATGTCCGTAATGCAAATGCGTAATAAAGATTTCAGCAAGCACACGTCGTTGGCAGCCACAGTTAGCAGCAATGGAATCATGAGATCTCGTAAAAAGTTGTAGATCGAGTTTGAAAGGTTATTTTTCTGGTCGTGAACCCGGTGTTTCAAACCCAACTTTCTGTCTTTCTTCTTAACATATGTACATATGGAGCACTCCTGTGTCCTGCATATAGGCTATCAGTTTTGTAATGCTGCCATTGAAGAGAACTGGCCAGTTCTTGCTATAATAAGAGATAACAAGAAGATAAGTTTATGGCATTAGAGCAGTTACCTAGCTAGGGAATTTAATTCATTGTTGCACTCTGCCTGCTCCCGTCATGGGAGGAAAAAAGATCTGTTTTAGGAAAAAAAAAACTGTTTGTGGAGTTTCCGGCACTCTTTTTCTTTCCTGGGTCCATCATGTCAAACAGCGAGGGTAACGGCTCATCTGGAGATTGCATGGGTAGGGTACCAGCGGAGAGTCGAAATTGTGACCGCCGACTTAAGGCCACTGGATTGACTTTCTTTAATGTTGCATCTGCTTTCAACTAGTATTTCATAGCCTCCCATTCCGAGCAAACATCGAGAGTAGGGTGTTGCGCACACCGGGAAAATTTAGCAAGAAACAGAGGAGGTTTCACGCAACCAAATCAATGCCTTTTCTTCTCACTGAGTGCACAACCGTCTTATTAGTATATATAGGTTAGGTTGCATGTCAAGTTAAATAAAATAGTTTGGACGAATCTCTTAGGTATATATAGGTTAGGGTAGGGCATCTTGGCGTTAATTGGTCCATGCACTTATGTCCCATGGAGGAGGATGGAAAGGACCAGACGCACGAGGCCCACGCCCCCCGCATCGCTCCTGTGCGGACGACCTGGGCGGATCATGAATCCTAGCGCAGCCGCCCCCAAAATAATCTCACCTCTCCGCTGCCGCCGGAGGAAGCTGCAGGGCGAAGCCGCTGCGGGCGACGGCGGCGGCAGGGACCTTACTTTGCGTCGTGGGGGTGTCCTCGGGCATGGCGGAGTCTCACTTGGCGACAACGGCGATGATCTGGACGGCTGCTCGGTTGCGGCAGGTCAGGCTGGTGGTCTGCTCCTCGTGTGCACGCCGTACTGCTGCCGCTCCAGCGCGGCACTGGAGTGCGGGGCGGGCTGGCGCGGCGTGACGGCGGGCTGGCCACTGCCGTTTCCGTCACATCTGGCGCCTGGAGGCGCAGGCTGTGGACAGAGCGGGCCGGTGTCCTCCACCGTGCTCTTATTGCATCACAACAATGTTCTACTTGATCGGTCCTCCTCGATCTGGCCGTCGGTGTGTTCCAGAACTATTGTCGGAGATCTTGCCCAAGGATATCTGGATTGGATAGTATCCGGTCACTTGCGAGCCAGGAGGGCGTGGCGCGAAGCTCTGCTATTTGTTTACACCATGAGACGTGTCGGCATCTCGATTTTCATGGCACAAACAGCGGTGGAGAAAGTCTTAATGGCTGAGATCGGAGGATCAGTAAGGCGGAGGGTGCCTTGAAAGCGACGGAGTCAGCCAGGTGTTTGATAACTTTCAGTAGCAGCAGTGTCAAGTGAGGGCGAGAACACTGGAGGATTTCATATTATTTTTTGCTGGTGCTCCTCGGGTGCCGAGTCGTGACTTCCTGGGTGAAAACCTAAGGTCTGGCCTTCAGTGGTTGTGCCTGGAAATTGCCTTGTTGAAGGTATTGTTTTGTGAGCTGGGTGTTTCTCCAGGGTAAAAACCTATGATTTTGGATCGGACGACGACATCGCTTGTGCACTGTTTTCTTCTTAAAAGCGTTGCTTTCGGATACATTTTATGTCTTTCGGGTGTTGATCATTACGGTGAGGACTTTCTTTTAATTTCTTTTTTCTTTTCTTTTCGGACTGTGTGCATTCTGAAAGTCTTTGTGACTTCTTGAGGCTGGGTGTAATTGTTATCTTTGCAATATTAATATATTTTCGGACGGAAACTACGATGCAAATTAACCACTGATATCTTTTCCATCAGAGACGACAACCCTCGATCGTTAGGAACAAGGCTTGTGCTAGCTTACAAACACGTACGGACGGCGAGCACAAGGAGGCGAGGCAAGGTCGCAAAGGATCGAGCAAGCTGCGTCTTGCTCTCTGTTCCATACCTTCTTGGCTCCCCCTGCAGCAGCTCTCGTGTCTCCAGGTTAGCCCAAGTACATCCATGCAAACTATGCATTCCTTTTAACTGCTGCTAGTAATAATTTCTTTTGCCTCGATTTCTTTTGATTTTGTTCGTTCATTTCTTCATGTTGTAGCTGTGTACGTTTCTAGATAGACACCACCATTCGGGCCAAATCCTATGCGCTGCTCGTCACGAGTCCTCCTCGTGTTTGCGGCAGAAGCCGTGGGTGAAGTTGGTTGCGCGGGGGCCTTCCTTGAAGCATCAAGGTGGTGTGGAAGACGAGCTCCTCCGCGACCGGCTGCGTATGTCTCAGTAGTTTTCTTTTGCCGTAAGGAAGAGCACGTCGTTGCTCGCCAATAATACATCCATCACAAATCTGGTTAACATGTTGAATGAGGGGCATACCTCCCATCATTCCGTGGTGTGCTAAGTTATGTAGAGCTTGAAAATTGAGATGGCCAAAGCGTCCATACCACAGCCACGCATCATCCTTTATGCATGCTAAAAGACACACAGCCTGTGTCAGGTTTAGGTTGAGTACTGCAACCTGTTCCTCGTCCGCACCACTTTAGCCAGTACCTTCCATCGTTGCAGTCGTAGATGTACAGAAATCCATCCTCAAGAACGGTTCTGAAACCATTCTCATCAAGCTGGCCAAGGCTCAATATGTTGCTGCTGAGACTCGGGATGTAATATACATCGGTGAGGACACAATGCTCTCCTGGTAGGTACTTAAACAATATAGTTCCGCACCCACATATCACCACAGTGGACCCGTCGCCGAACCGGACAGTGCCTCTCACAGAACTGTCCAACTCGGTGAATACCTCCATACGCCCCGTCATGTGGTTACTAGCTCCTGCGTCGAGATACCACTCGGCACTCTTCTCCATAGCCCCTAGTGTGGGAATCACCTTCTCTTCATTTAGCAGGACCATATCAGACAGCTCCTCCGCGCACGCTGAAAAGAGCAAAGCGGGCTCATCATCTTGAGCCTGTGCGAGGTGCAATTCCTCGCCATGAGCACGACGTGGTTTACGAAACTCAGAAGAGTAATGTCCGAAAATACCACAGTTGAAGCACTCAATATTGCTCTTGTCACGGAACCCATTTGTCCCACGACCATGGCCTTCTCTGCCGCGGCAAGGACCGCGGTTGCCTTGCTGGCCTCGACCACGGCCACCATATCCCTCACGTCTACTACTGCCGTTGACTCACTTTGTGCATTTTTAAACCGAACCAAAAAACCATACCGAAAATAAACTGAACCAAACTGAATTTATTGTTTTTATGGTTTCTGGTTTCGATATGGTATGAACTTTTGATACCATTTCAAATTTCGGTTTTTATGGTATATACCGAAAAACCGAATGGTTAACCGAATAAACCGAAATAAAAATATATTTATATTTCTTGAGGCAAACAATGATACAAATAGTCATTTTTCTTGTATAGGAGTAAAATTTCCTGCAAAGAGCATCCCTTTTTTCCTGTAATGTAGTATTTTTTCCCTTGTAAAAATGCTAATCACGTCCATAACCTGTAATGTAGTATTTTTTTCACTTGCAAAAATGCTAATCACGTCCATACCTTTCAAGGTATGAATTGAGGCATGCATATATACTTATATAAAGTTACATACCGTTTGTATTAAAAGAGTATGTGTTTTGAATTATAAATTTGTAAAATATAGTATGTCATTTTCAAATTCGCGTCAACTTTGGTTATTATGGTATATACCAAAACCATACTGAAACCGAACCGTATTTTAATTTCATACCGTATAAACCAAAGTATTAATACCGTACAAACCGGAAAACCGTATAAACCGAACTATGCAAACCGAATAAACCGAACGCACAGAGTGAGCCGTTGTTACACAATGACGATGCTTCACCACCTCCATATTTTTTTACCTCGAGCCACCCACTCGGATCGAGTAAAAAGCAAGTGGTGCTCACCATCTGTGTCACCACTGCCATGAATTCTCTCTTCGTGAGCTCTGAGACGACCAATGTGCTCCTCCATGGTCATAGTTTTGAGATTGCCAAACTGCTCGATTGAGGATGCAATTTGCAAAAATCTAGAAGGAAAACAACCCGAAGAAAATTACGGACAATAGTGGATTCATCCACCTTCTCGCCCGGATGCCGTTGAGTATTGTAGTCAACTTCATGGCGAAATCATCCACTGACTCGCTTTCCTTCATGCGGATCAATTAGAAATCACTCTTCAGGGTTTGAAGTTTCGCCTCCTGGACACGCTCAGCGCCCATATGTATCACCTTGAGAGCCTCCCAGGTCTTCTTGGCCGAGTCATTCTCGGCCATCATTAGAAGTACATCCTCGGGGATACCCTCATAGATGACCGCAATGGCCTGTCTATGCATGTGCTCGTCTACATCATCTTTGGTGACAGCGTCCCACACACTGTGTACTTGCAGGATCACCCGCATCCTCAATGACCACGAAGCATAATTGTTTCGTGTGAGCATTGGACACTGCAACGACATGCCACTTTTTGATGCCGCTGGCACCATGGTGCTTCCATGATCTTCCTTCGGTGGCATGTATTTTGACATAAACCAAGGCTCTGATACCAAACATTAGCTAAACTACCAAGTAGTTAGCTTCTCTCAGGATCAAAGTAGAGGAACAAAGAGCGGCTATGACAAACAGGAGGACTCAAGTAAACTGCAGCTGCATATGCCGTCTACATGCATACATACATGCACTAGAGATGCTCACTAGCACTACTCAGATTTGAAGCTGGCTTGCTTGATTTTACAACTGAAGGACGCCAGTCCTTATATAGTGGACTACAAGTTGGGCGTGAGCACTAGAAGCTACACTAGGTACTAGATTTATTTCTTGCATGCACAGCTCATGCATGCACAATTCTACTGAAGACATGTTGCTTCCTTACCAGCTAAGTTTGCCGACATGATATTTTGCAGCATTCAATTAGCTCATACTCCCTTTGTCCCAAAAAACTTATCCCTCAAAAGGATGTATTTAGCATCAAGTTAGTGCTAGATACATCTATTTAATGGACAAGCTTGGGACAAAAACAACTTCCTCCAGGTGAACAAGATTATTTTCAACAAAAACAACGCTAATCTGCAGTTGCATAATTGGTCTTCTTTCGCACTAGGCTGCCATATGCAGCCCCTCTCTTCGGACTATATAAGTCGTATTATTGGCCTTTCATGAGCTTAATAGAGATCAGCCTTCCTCATAGATTGTGACACATGTTTGTTTATACAAGCCACATAACACATTAATATGGAAATCAACCTACCATACGGATTGTGAAAGTATTGCATCTCCAATGGATTGGGTTTATAAAAGGTACTGTATAGTTTAACCAGTATGGGTTATGAAAGTATTGCATCTTCATTGGCAATATATTCCATGTGGCCTTCATGTTTTAGGCAGTATAAGTCTATCGAATTTGTGCAAGTAACACATAATATAATTGTGAATATTATTTTTATCTCTGCATTTTCATTATATGTACAGTTCTATGTGTTGTGGCTTTTGATAAATGACCTTTGAATTAACTCGATGGTTTACATCTGCGCTTATACTAGTACAAAAGACATGATAAGTTTGCCCTTCACCAGCAGGTCAGCGCGCAAGGCAAGTCAGACAAGTAGCCCCAGTGCGCCATCGTTGCTGTTTTTGTTTTTGTTGGAATGAATCTCCAGAGTATCTCTATTCGCTCACGGACCAACCTCTCTGAACAGCTCATCAAATCAACAAGAGGCGATTTTTAACAAAATACCAAGAGAGAGAAGGTACTGCCTTTTCATGCTGCATGTGTCTCTCTCCATTTGGGAGGATTGCCTGTTTTTGATATGTTACTCTTTGAACTCTCTACCATTAAGCTTAATTTCGTTTTGTTTTCATCACACAGCAGTGCCCAAGCTACTTACGGCCATGGCCTTTGGAGCATTCACAACGATTGCTAGTGTATTCGGCGATATCAATGTGTGTCGTGAATTCTTTAGCTGGATCACACCGGGCATCATAGCAGCTAGAAATCAGCTGCTAGACCAAGACAATACAGTTGTGCAGCACCATATTCATGAGGTGAGGGAGCAGCGTCGGCAGCTAGAGAATGACCTTTGGAAGCTCCGGACGACTATAACGCCCAAGATGCTTGATCTCATTGACCGCCTCGAGTGGCAGAGTCATAGGAAGCAGGCAGCTGACCTCCTCCCACATACCAAGGATGCAGTCTATGATGCTGAGGACCTCCTCGATGAGTTTGATTATCATGCTATCAAGTTGGGGGTTGAGCAGAGCAAGAATTCTGGGCAAGATCACATGGAAGGTGTTTTTCTACAGTTCTACAACAGTATCAAGGAGTGTGGCCACTTCAACAAAGTGAAGGAAATACAAGTTAAGCTAGATCATATATATAAACAGTCCAGGGATTTGAGCTTGCATCAAGCACCACAGAAGTTTGACAGATCTGTCAGGCCAGAAACATGTTCTTTCTCCGAGGAGCCACAAATATTTGGTCGTGAGAAAGAACTAGAGGAGTTGGTGCAAAAGCTAGGAGTACTTGTGCGCAAGAGAGGCAGGACCGATGGTGAAGAAAGAATGACGGAATTGCCTGTGTTGCCAATAGTTGGCATGGGGGGTGTCGGAAAGACAACTATGGCCCAACAAATCTGTAGTGATGCAAAGGTGAAAGCACATTTTGACTGCATAATTTGGACATGTGTTTCAGATGATTTTGGCATAAAGACGTTAGCAAGAGAGATTTTGCAGCACTTGGGACAACAAACACCATCTGATAATTTGAATATCCTTATGACAAATCTAGCTAGTTGTGTCAAGTCGAAAAAGTTCTTGCTTGTCCTTGATGACATGTGGGATGATATCTTGAAACAAGGAGAGTCGATATGGAAGAGATTTTGTAAACCTTTGGAAAATGGCCTTCAGGGAAGTATGGTTCTGGTCACCACTAGATCTCCCGAGGTTGCTAATCTAGTTGGCACCATGAGACACTATGAATTAGCGGGTTTGCCTGATGCTGTTTTTCCGAAAAAGGCTTTCGCCCCGCTATATTGATATAGCAACCGCCCGATACAACAAAGAGTCCAATGCTGGGGCAAACAGCACAAGCATGCCCAAAAGAAACAAAAGAGAAAGAAGAGAGAGAAAAAATGTCCGCAGCGTCGGATCGACGAAAACGATGATAACCCAAAACCGTTGCGCCCACCGGAGATGTACCACCTCGCTCCAGGCACCTCGAACCTCCGCATACCAAGCAGCACCTTCAGGAAGGAACACGACGACGACGACGACGCTGCTGCCCGGACAGGTCCTAGGGTTTCCCCCGGTACGCGGAGAGGCGTGGGGAAGGGGAAGACCCGACGCCCTTCAGGAAGGAACGATGGCGCCCACGGGCGTCACCGCGTCGGGGCCGGCAAGCCGGCCCGGATTTCTCCCATCCGCCAAACACCCACAACCCCGAACGGTCCGACGCGCACCACCAGACAAGCCACCCACGAACGTGCGCCACCACGGACTTGCCATCATCACCGCCGCTTCACCGTGGTCATCGAAGAGAGACCGACAAGGACGAGAGGGAGCAGCCGGGAACGAGGAACGGCAGCGAGAGCAGCCACGCCGGAGGACACAACCTCCACCGCCATCGGCGGTCACCGACCGGACGCGGCAAGGGGAGCGTACGAGGCCCTCGAGGCCCGGCCAAGCCCAAAAGGGGCTCGTGAAGCACCCGTCGCCGAGCTGCAGTAGACGTGCCGCCGTCTCTACCACCCCCCGCACGAGCCGCACCACCACCGCCCCGGCCGGAGCCGCCGCAGGCGAGACCGAGTCAGGCCCGCCCAGACCCAGATGGGGCCCAAAAGGGCCCAGATCTGGGTCGGGCGGGCGCCGCCACCATCCACCGTGCCAGCGCGCCGCCAAGGGGCTGCGCCGCCGCCTCTAGGCCACCCGGAGCTGCGCCGCCTGGAGCAGCCGCCGCTGCCGGAATCACCGTTGACCGAGGAGCACCGTCGCGGGACGCCACCACCCGAGCCGTGGCACCGCGCGCAGGGAAGGGACGGCCGCCGCTGCCGCCAACACCACGCGGGCAGGGCCCGGTGGCGCAGGCCGGCGGCGGCGGGAGGAGAGGAACGGGAGGGGGAGGCGCTGGAGGGCGGGGAGATGGGCCCCCGGTCGCCTCGCTCGGGGAGGCGACGCAGGGGGCGGGCCCCAAGGTGCTTCTTGCCTGATGCTGTTTTCTGGGAGTTCTTCAAACTATGTGCATTTGGATCCAGTAGTCCTCCCAACTACCTAGAGTTGGAGTGCATTGGTAAAGCTATACTCCCAAAGTTGAAGGGTTCTCCTTTGGCCGCCAAAACTCTTGGGCGCTTGTTGCATAGGGGACTAAACACAACACATTGGAAATATATATTGGAAAGTGAGCTGTGGCAATTAGAACAACATGCGACTGACATTTTGCCTGCCCTTCGACTGAGCTATATGTACCTACCACCGCATTTGAAGAGATGCTTCTCAATTTGTGCAATGTATCCCAAGGATTACATATTTGAAAAGGAGGTTTTAGTCGATATTTGGATAGCACAAGGGTATGCGGAACCTCAAGATGCATCCTTTTGCTTTGATGACCTTGCAAGTCGGTCCTTTTTCAGTAGAGTATCTAAGAAGAGAGAAAAGTTTGTAATTCATGACTTGATTCATGATACAGCACAGCTAGTCTCAAAGGATGAGTGCTTCATTATAAGGCATGTAAGTGACCTACACAAAATACCTTCGAATGTTCGTCATCTCTCCATATTCACTAATGGAAATGTTGGGTACTCTGAATTGAAGAGCATATGCAACAAGAAAAAATTGCGGTCTCTGGTTTGCAATGAATATTATAGCAGTTCAAGAAAATTTGTTGTGGTGATTGACGCTTGGTTCAGGCAACTCCTGAAAATCCGTGTATTGAGTTTTAAGCTTTCTAGAGTAACACAGCTACCTGAGAGCATCGGCAATTCAAAACATTTGCGTTACCTTTGTTTATTCGCAAGGTCTACAAAATTGAGCACCCTTCCATCATCAATTCGTTTCCTACATCAGCTGAAAACTGTAGAAGCTCGGGAATGTGTATTTGAAAGGTTTCCTCAAGGCTTCGGTGACCTCATCAGTTTACAGAAAATTAAATCAAGGGCCTTCGATTATAGTAAGGACCATACTGGCAAACTCTGTCTAAAATGGACCTACATTGACAGAATTAGTGGTGAGAACCACATACAGATGATGGAAGAACTACCTCATTGGAATCTCCAACATTTGGAAATAGACCACTACCAAGGTGGATTTTTTCCTAGCTGGCTCCAGTCTAATCTCCTGCCAAGGGTACGTTCACTTAGTTTCCTTTTTTGCTGGAAAATTCAGAGCATATCATTCTGGGAACCACTCTGTCAGAAAGAAGTGCTAGACAACCTTCGCCATCTTGAAGAGTTATGCATCGACAATTGTAGCTCCCTTGCGTCTATCTGGGAGTCTGAAGCAGGCAGCGCTGTTGGAGCATTCTCATCCCTTGGTACACTACATATTCGTCGGTGCGTAAAAATATTGAGTCTTGATGAATTCCTGACACCAGCTTATCTACCTACTGTAAAGTACGTTCGTATTAGAATGTGTGAAGAGTTGACGTCCCTGCCGGTTGATAGGCTCCACGAGCTTTCTTGTTTGGAGGAGTTGGCTATTGAAGATTGTGCCAAGTTGAATACACATAGGGTAATGATATTACCATCCACTCTTAAGAGACTCTTGTTGTCTGCATGTGGAGGTATAGAAACCATCGACTTTTGCCAGATGGGGAGTTCTCCAGCATTGGAGCAACTGCAGATTGAGAATTGCCCAGACTTGAGGTCCATTGCTGTTTCAGTTAATGTTGCTCAGACAAAGTATGTGCGTATAGCCGGTTGTCCCCGGCTGACAGAAATACAACAGCCTTTTGAACATGGTGACCATTTCTGGAGGTACATATTATTCCAGATACTTTTTTAAACATAGCATTTTTTTAAGACCAGTACCGCGACCTGTGCACTTTTGCAGGCACCGTCTCTGATGTGATAAAAAATGTTTCCAAATGAAGTTCACTTATTTTCTTAACACGCGATTTGAAAGAATAGAGTATCGTGAAAACCATTGAAACTTTTATGCTTTATAAAATTACTCTTGAGCATGTCATAATTAGTTGAATACAACACAATAATAAAACCATAGAATCGTGCATATAATATTCTTCATCATTTCTTATTAGTTAATTGAATACAACACAAAAATTTATTTGGATGTGAGCATATCATTGATAGGCCAGCAAAGAAAACAAGAGTTTAATTTGCTCTGTCTTCATCCTTATCATTGATACGATGGCCGCAAAATTAAGTCCAAGTGGCATAGCTGGACACGGGTTGAAATCAAGTGGCCGGACCGCTCACTATTCTGTTTCTACTAGAACAATGCCCGTGCGTTGCAACGGTATACAAATATTCTAGTACGTTAGGTTGTGATTTACCTTTCATAGTAATGCAATTGTGTAAATAAATGTTCATCAAATTCTGTCTGTGTATTACTTATATTTTGATGAGAAGTTTGGTAAGAAAATTAAAGTAAAATTGGTTCAGGAAATAAGTAAATTAAGTTAAGTTGATCAATTATCGTACATGAAAGGTTGGACGAAATGGTTGTGAGAAGAAAAAGGTGAAATGAGAACCTTACATTTTTCTAAGCAATATAAAAATAGAGATAAAGGTCGATCTTATATACTCACGGCGTAGCATTAATCAAATACGGAGTACAAAGCATGATGAGCAGCCTCCAACGCGGCATAACTAGTAAGCACACATCCTCTGGACGGACGGACTCGACAAGGCTCCTTGTCTCCACCCGTCCCAGCACCACCGAGCGCCACCTCCTTCTCTTCCTTGTCTGCCTCTACTAAGTGCCAACGGCCGCCGCTCAACTCAAAAGCACCACCGTCCATGGAATCCAACTTCATCGGCCGCCGTGATCATTCAAACTCCATGTTGGCTGGCGTCCCCTCCAGATCCCACTGAACTCCCCACCCTAATCACTTCCAACCAGAGCAGCCCCTTATCCAGGAGTCAGGAGATGCCGCCTGCTCTCAAGTTCCAGGCCGGCGCGTCCTGGACCGGGATGGAGATCGCCGACGCCGCAGCTCGCGATGCTGGCCGGGGCCGGCGCGCCCAGGATGGAAATGGCCGCTGCGTTGGTGTTGGGGAGGCTCTCCCGGAGACGCCGCCATCTGCTCTCCAGATCAACGCTGGCGCGTCCGGGACGGAGATGGCTGACGCTGCAGTCCTGGCCTCCTTTCGTTCTCTTCTTTCTTTTCTTTTTGCCTGAGTCAGACATCAAATAGCTTCGATTTGCATTATCCGTTGGAATCCCCGCTGGATTCGGCCCCTACTGCTTCGTCCTCGCAGCAGCTGGATCCTGTTACATGCCTGATGCTTTGACCTTCTCCTCTGCTGCTTCCACCCCCTCCGCTTCGAGGCATCACCTCAAGTCGGTGGTGGTTCGGGAGCATGCCTTGGTGTCCGGGGAAGATTGCCCGATCGGACACTGATCGTGTTAATTGGAATCTTGCCGGCTGCTCTGCTTGGTGTGATGTGGTGTGGGTGGTGCCTGTTGTTCCGTAGGTGGGGAGCGAGGAGTTCGTCCACCAATTGTGCTCGGCTGCCCCGTCCCGACGGTTCCTCCAAGACTACCAAGGAGCTGCATGCTTGTCCTAGTCCCTGCCCCCAAGCTCTAGTGTCATTGTTTTGTGTTTGTTCTTGGGTGCTCACTTGGTTTTTCCCAATTAACCGGGAAATGTTAGGTTTTTAGATCTGGTTTTCCTTATAAAGTTGATCATCTCTATCCGTCTTAATGAAATGAAGGAACCCTGCTGTCGCATGAGGTTCCTTAAAAAAAGATGTTGGAACTAAATAGTTCTATCTTCACTATTTCCAATTATGTTGGAATGCTTAAAATTTT
This sequence comes from Triticum aestivum, assembly GCF_018294505.1. Lineage (NCBI taxonomy): Eukaryota > Viridiplantae > Streptophyta > Magnoliopsida > Poales > Poaceae > Triticum > Triticum aestivum. The sequence continues at coordinate 753,719,073 of NC_057803.1, forward strand.
CTGAAGTTTATGATGGCTTTCGTTACACAAATAAGTTTTGCTTAGTTCGTTCATGTGCACAGTGCATGAGAAGATGATGCAACTCCTCACTGCTATATAAGTGCAGAAATTTAGTTCCACTGGGCAATTTAATCAGTTTTATTTTGCCATAAGAGCCAACAATCATATATTCATTTCATATAGCAAGTGGTTTGCTTCTATTTGTGGCATCTTGTGCTTTAATTTTTTTCTTAGCACATGGCGGTCAGATGTTTGCCAGAGAAGCTCATTCAATCGAAAAACATATTTGACAGATAGAACTTATATGCAATACTATTTAACTAATTGATGTAAAAACTAGCTGTATCATCCTTCTGTCCCATGTTACAACTGTTTAGTGTTCTGTTGTAGTACCATACTTTTTTTTTCCAAATAATAAGTGCCACACATCAAGTGCGTGACACTCCAGCCCTAACGTCCTTTGATGGCAATTCCAGTCACGCAAGGATGGCAAATTCCAGTGACACACGGCAAGTTTATGTCAAAAGTAAACTGGAGCACGAAAGTTTCCATCCTTGCGTCACTAAGCTTACCATAAAAAATGTTCGGAATTGCCATGTGCTTGTACACATGTCAGGCAATTATTAGGTTCCTTTTTTCATAAGGTTGATATATCCATGATTTATATTCCCTAACATTCCGTAACATGAGACTGTTTTAACAGTAGTGTTCATATATTTTCTAGTAAAATTCAGTTTCTTATAATGTTTGTCTTGTCCTGTCATTATCAGGCCATGGTTGTAGAACGTGCTGAAACTTGTGTGATTTCTGAACCAGGTAAATATAGTAGCACATAGCAATTGAGCGCTTTTTACAGAAGAACATCTGAAATACACTTTCCTTAGTTTATATGTTTATGTCACAATAACAGGTTATATTGCAAGCATACGGGGAGGACTTCTGGAAAACGTTTTACCATCGTATGAGCACTGATGGCAGAAGTACGGCGTCGTGGCCACCTTCATGAGCATCTGCTACATGTCCAAGAAGGGCAGTAAGACCTAGAAGGATGTTCAGGAGGCCGAGTGTGTCATCCTCGAGCCCTGCCTACGACGACGATGCGCCCTAGTCTCATGGTTATCGGCCCTCTGTCTCTCTGGTTTGATTTGTTGAGTCCTATAGGAACTGAAAATACGGATAAATTGTTGTTGAAGCTGTTTTAGCTCCATGCAGAAAAAGTACATGAAATTTGGTCTATGGTTTGTATTTGTACTTGAAATAACACAGTTATTTCTTATCATGGAAGAACATAAACTATTACACACTACGGTTTTCTATATCTTTCAAAGTCCAATCGTGTGGGGTATTCTAATTTTCTATTCATGTTGTCGTGAAGGTTTTCCTATGTACGTGGACAGATTTGGCACTAAGTACTAAACGAGAGTATCGAGCTTTCAAAATTCTACAGCCTTAAACCATGCCAGTCCGTTCTAGATGAATGGAGAACGCATGTCACAGGGTTGGCTGGGTCACGTTTGTATCAGAAGGAGACATGCAAAGAATGTGATTGAGGTTAACCAACCTGCAATTGAATGATTAGAAGAATAGTGGTATCTTAGCCCATCAGAAAGTACAACATTTATGAAAGCGAGCGTCTTCACTTTTACGACAGAGGAGTACAAGACACGGCAGCCCAGTTAACTGTGTCTTGTGTTGGAGCACCGCGTAGTACTCTTGTACCACTTGGTTTTGCTGCTTCACACGATCCGTCGATGCAAACCCCTATTAAAAAAGGCAAGGGCGGGTCTTTTTCCGCACAGTAGGCAAGGGAATTTGCCATAGTCAGTTCGGCAGATAGAGCGAGAGAAAGATGTGATGAAATGCTTGAATGTGTATTGGGCCCTTTCTTTCTTTTTCTAAGTGGACCCTTTCAGATCACTACTAGATGATACTAGCCCGCACGTTGTTTAGTGCATTTCAATACAATTTTAATGTACATGCAACATGAATACTAATTTTAATGTACGCGCATTGACAAGGCATATCAGTAACATGTGGGACTGCATGAATGCAAACCGACAATGGTCCAAGCTGGCAAACACCCCTGCTTATCGCGCGGCAAAAGCTCCGCCCTGGCTTTTTCAATCATTATTTCTATATATCGGACTCGCCAAGGAGCAGAACTAAATGTTACAACTTATAAGTTCAAAATGAAAAGCTTGCCGCATTCGCGTCGCACCCCCACACGGTCGGTCTGGCACATCACTCAAGCTACGGAACACGTTTTGTCTTGCATTTTCACTGACATCTGGGACCGTTGTTGAGCAAACCGGCCATCGGCGAACCCTCACCCCGCCCACTGCGCGTGGCTGAGTTAGAGCAACGAGGAGGAAGAAGAGTTTGTCGTAGCGCGAACTTCAAGAAAACTGGTGTCGGATGGGACTAGTACTTGTTTGTACTCTACCACTGTACTACTCCGACTACTCTACACTAGTTTTAATATGAGGGCATCCAACCGTGTCCCAACAAAAGACTGCGGTCACCGGTTATTTGTTGATATTTAAATTTATTTTCACACAGCAAAATATCCTCGAAAACAACAACACCCAGTAAAATTTCATGGTGAACGAGAGATTTGAATGTGTTGGGCGGCGTGGGGCTGGAAGTTACTGCGGACATAAGGGGAATTTTGCAAGGTGGGATTCAACACCGAGATATTTCTATTCGAAACACAAAGGCTCAGGTTCTTTTTTACAGAAATGCAGAGACTTGGGTTTTGGCGCCAACTTGAAATTTTGCAAATGTTTGTCATCATTTTATTCCTAAATGAGGCACACTGGACGGCGCGCCAACCACCACCAACCTCTTGTGGTTGTCTGGTGGCAAGTGATGCGAATGCTTGTGATAAGTCCATTTTACATCATGTTTTTCTAGTGTTATTTATATTTTTTAATCAATATAATACTTTTTTCACATAAACGCATTTGGAATGGAAATGGAGAAGAAAGAGGGATTAATTTCAATAGGTAAGAGTATTGTCCATAAGTGTAAAGGATTGCTTCTTACCATCAAGACCATAGCAGCTTTACTTCGTTTGAAGAATCACAATAAGTGGTTTTCTGTTGTGGGTAGTGATGTATGGAAGAGTGGCATCCACGCAACTGGGATTGTACCTGCACTACAGCTGAGCTATGATCATGAAAGTGTGTTATATCGACTAGAGGGGGGGGGGGTTGAATAGGCGATTTTTATGAATTCTTCAGTGAGGAATTTGCTGGTGAGGAAACTTCTTAGCGAAGAACTACTTGCAGCGAAATAAGTACTCAAAAGTAAACATAACAGAATACAAGCATAGTCATCATGATGAAATGAAGACAAGCACAGAGTAAAGAAGGCGTAAACACAGGATAACACAGGATGAAGACGGACAGACTGAAGAAATTGAACTGAGGAGATTGAGAAAGTCTTCAGTCAAAGTCTTCAAACAGATATGAACAAGCACACAACAACTGAAATGGGGAAATGAAAGAGTTGAGGAAATAGAACCAGTAAGCTTGGTGAAGACAATGATTTGGTAGACCAGTTCCAACTGTTGTCTCAGTTGTACGTCTGGTTGGAGTGGATAGGTATTTAAATTTGAGGACACATAGTCCCGGACACACAGTTCTCACCATATTTTCCTTGAGCTAAGGTCACACAGACCTCGCCCAATCACTCGTGGTAAGTCTTCAGGTGACTTCCAAACCTTCACAGACTAGGTCACTCGGCGATCCACAGTTCCTCTTGGATGCTCTAGACCATGATGCCTAACCGTCTGGAAGAAGCACAGTCTTCAAAGGTAACAAGCGTCAGATCCACGCAGGATCAATCTCTTCAGTGATGTTTAATCACTTTGGGTTGTAGGTGTGTTGGGCTTGGGTTTTCCTCACTTGATGATTTTCGCTCAAAGTCCTCGAAGAATGGGATGCTCTCAAATGACAAGTGTCGGTTTCTCTCGAAGCAGCCAACCAGCTAGTGGTTGTAGGGGGCGGCTATTTATAGCCTAGGGAGCAGCCCGACATGATAAGACATAAATGCCCTTCAATGATATGACCGTTAGGTGGGTAGATATTTGGGACAGCTAGCGCATAGCACAGCAACGGTCGGAATTTTGACTCTCAAATTCCTCAAGGCTATCATGTTCCTCACTGTGTAGGAAATCCGCACTGACGAATTCCTAACTCCTCAATCAGAACAAATTCCTCAGCAACCAGAAGAACTTCGTCTCTGTTACTGAAGAAATTGACTGAACTGTATGAGATTTCCAATGGCTTCACTCGAAGAGATTGGTAGGTGTAGGATTTTGAGTTGAGCATCACATGGAAATTTTTCCTTAGTATTTCCTCGACCCCCTTTAATAGTACGGTGTTTCCTATGGCTCAAGAAAGAGAAAATGAAACTACGAAAACAAAAGTCTTCACGCTTCACGTTCTTCGAATGATTGCCAAGTCTTCAAGGTCACACCAATTTTTTCACTTTCAAAGTCTTCAGAAAGTCTTCAGAAAGTCTTCAGAAATCCAAAGTCTTCAGTTGAAGAACTTCATTTTTAGGTGTCGACTTTCTCTGTAAATATCAAACTCCTCATAGACTTATAGACCTGTGTACACTCACAAACACATCAGTCGCTTAACCTATAAGTCTTCAATACACCAAAATCACTAAGAGGCACTAGATGCACTTACAATCTCCCCATTTTTTGTGATTGATGACAATATACATTAAGTTTTCAACGGGGATAAACATATAAAGTATAAATACTGATATTGAGGAATTTGATTGCAAGATATAGAAGAACTCCCCCTGAAGATGTGCATAGTGAGAAATTTACTTTTGAAGCAATGCACACTTGAAGAGTATAATCATGGAGATCTCCCCCTATATCTTGTAATTCATACACGCATTTGACATATAATATGAAGAATTTGAAATGCATGATGAAATATGGTGACTGATGTAATTCAACATGCGTGCATTAACATTAATGAGGAATAAGCATGTTGAAGAACTTAGCAAAAGTATCAGGCCACCATAGAGTTTATGTTTACAACTCGATCCAGCAAAGTCATCAAAAGAACGAGAGTTGTAACTTAGCAAAAAAACACCCATATAAGATAGACCCGCTTGAAGACTAACTCAAATTTCTCCCCCTTTGTCATCGAATGACCAAAAGGGTTGAAAATGAGGACTAATGCCCCTGAAGAATATCATGATGATGGAGGAGCGCCAGCGTTGTTGGGGCCGTGTGTCATTGTAGGGCCTACCGCAGTGTCGTCCAAGTCTTCTTACTCGTCCGTGTCGCGTGATGAAGAAAATGAAATGGCCACCAAGGAAGGAACCTTGACCTTCTTGTATTTGTTCGGTGGAGGAGCAGACCAGTCAAAATCTTCCTTGAAACCCATTTGCTTCAGATCTTCTTCACCATAAATAGAGATGTGACATAATAGCCCAGGTGCGATAGAAGACTTCATGGAGGTAGTAATTGTTTTTCTTCACTACATTATGTGTGGCAGTTATGTTGTGAAGAATAGAACCAAACTGATGCTTAACCCATTTGTGGTTTCGATCCACATTCTGGCAAAGACTAAGAAGCAGCTCACGGTCAGTCATCACACGAGGAGCAGTGGCTTGAGGATTTGGCTTGGATGCATTGGCAGTAGAATCATGAGTGGTAGAGTCATCATTGATGGAATAAGATGCAGTTTTGCGAAACTGACCATCCAATGGACGAATGCCTTCATCAATAACAGCTGGTGCTTTGCCCTTCTCATTAGCTGAGGAATATGTCCGCTTGAGGACTTCAATCGGGGGCAAGTAGCTGAGGTGATTCTGAAAATCAGCTTTGTAGTTGAGTGAAGACCTTGTTCTGAGGAATCTCATAATCCAAGGGGCATAAGGCTTCAGCTCAAACGGAGAAATTGCAACATTTGCAAGAGTCCTCATGAAGAAATCATGATAATTAACAGAAATGCCATGCATGATGTTGAATAGCAGATTCTTCATGATGCCAACAATTTCCTCATCAGATGAGTCGTGGCCTTTGATAGGACTCAAAGTCTTCGTCAGAATGCGATAGACGGTTCTTGGCACATACATCAATTCCTTCATGAGGAATTTTGTCCTTGGGGCTTGACCAGGCTTCAGAGGCTTCATTAGCACTTGCATGTAATGAGCAGTGAGTTCAGACTCTTGGTACAGACAACGAGCACCTTTAGGTGGAGGACTGATTGGCAGGGCATGAAGCAATTCATAAGCCGGTGCCTTATAATGAGTGTTTTTGGTCATCCAGTCCAACACTCAAGTGTTGATATCATCAGCATCACCTGTGATGTGCAGCGTTGCGTAGAACTGAAGAATAAGCTCTTCATTTCAATCAACAATGTCAGAGCAAAAGTTGAGCAATCCTGCATCATGAAGCACACTGAGGACTTGAGAGAAGCAAGGCATTGATTCCATATCGACGTGAGGAATATGCTTGTGGTAGACTTTGTCTTTGTTGAATAGCAGTGAAGAATAGAAGTTGGCCTGGCTGGCAGTCTAAAAGCGCTTCCTTCTAAGACGAGCGGAGTCATAGGGATTGGATTCAGTGAAGAAAACATGCTCGCTGAAGAAGTCATCAGCCTTGAATTTTTGCTTCTTCGAGAAGGGATCCTTTGGCTTGGGCTGAGGAGTATCAGTCAATTGCATCACCACCTCAGGAATCACAGTCTCAGGGTCCACAGACTGAGGAATTTCAGGCTCTTCAGCAGCTGTAGCCTGGGTCTTCAATTCTTCATTTACATTTTGATCCGCACTAGTGGCTGGAATTTCTTCATGGATAGATGGGGTTGCATGAGGTTCTTCAGATCCCATTTGTACTTCAGTAGCAGCAGGGGACTGAGGAATTGCTTGAAGTGGAGTGAACATTGGAGAGTTGGGTGCTGACTTTCCCAAAAGTCATCATTCAGCACAGGTGTGGTACAACCAATATCCACAAGCTCATCTTTCATTTCTTCAACGCCAGCCTCTTCAGCAGTGAACTGAGGCATATGCGAGGGGATAACTGGTGTTGAAGGGATTGTATCCACTTCAATTTCTTCATCCAACTGCTCTGACGAAGCAGCAGAAGGATTCTCATATTCGCTTGGAATCACATAATCTTCACCAAAAGGAATAAGGTCCTTTGATGGCATGAATGAGACAGGAACGACATCAATTGGGTTGTCAATTAAACTTGTCAGAGGCTTCATCTTCTTCAGAGCTGAAGAATCTGATGAAGTTGATGCCTTCCTTTTCTTCACAGCTGCACGCTCTGAAGCCTTGGTCTTCTTCACATCTGATCCAGATGGAAGGATCGGTGTTGGTGTAGGCGCAGTAGCAGCAGAGAAATTTGGTTCATTTTCCTTCAGGCACAACTGATGCAGTTGCCCTGACTTCTTCATTTTCTTCAGGCGCAGCACTAGTGGATGCCCTGGCAATTTCTTCAACGTCTGGAATGCAGTCATCAGCCCTAGTACTTTCATTTTCTTTAGCAGCCTAATTGTCATCAGCAGTGCTGGCATGTTCTTTAGTAGGCTAAGCAGATGCTTCAGCCTGAGGATTTTCTTGTTGCGTTGGGACTGCAACATTGAAGTGGGTTTATCAATAATCTTCACAAATCTGACTTTGGCTCCAAGCTAGTCAGCATAGTAGCGATCAAATTCATCACTCAGTTGCTTGATCTCAGCTTGCAAGGCAATGAGTTGTTCAGGGGTAAGAGTGAGGACATTGTCCTTTAGGTAGCGCTGCTTTTTGTACTACGCTTTCTTCACTCTTCTTCCTCCTTCAAATTTCCACTTCTCTTCTTTTATGAAGGCAGTCAAAACATGACTTTGACCAGGAGTGAGGTTCATCTCCGGCAAAGGCGTGTTTGGGTCCTTGTGCCATAGATCAATGAAATCTAGGATCAAATTTGGATCCAATAACAGGGCACATTGCTGCCTTTCACTCTAGCGGCCCTGGCCTGCCTGTCTCTCATGATTTTGGCAAGTTCTTCATCATCAGCCTCATCATCAGAAGGCATTTGAAAAGCGACCCGCTTCTTGTGAGGACTTGGTCGAGAGCCTCGTCCAACAGTGTCCTTTTTCTTCAGCGGAGAGGGGCCAGTTGAGGAATTTGGTGCAGCTGAGGAACTCGTAGAAGCTCCTGAGGCAATTGAGATGCCGGTAGTCCTTTGGCACGTGGTGAGGTGCACAGGTGCAGAGGATTTAGTGGGAGCAGCTGAGGACTTTGTCGGAGGAGCTGATGACTTTGAAGGAGGAGGAGCAGTTTGAGGAATTGGCCGTGAGGGCTTTGAAGAATCTGGCCGTGAGGGCTTTGAAGAATCTGGCCGTGAGGGCATTGCTGAGGAACTTGGCCGTGAGGGCATTGAGGAAGAAGCATTTGGCTTGTGCGCAGGCTTCTTAGGCATCGCCTTCTTCGGCTTGCTTGCAGAGGCATCAACGGTGGTAGCAGCAGCAGCAGAGTCTTCATTAAATTTCCTCACGGCTTCCTTTGCTTGTTTGGCCAGTTTGGCCTGGCGCTTTGCCCATTCATCAGGATAATCCACACCGCGCTTGAGGCTGGTGGGATCTGTCAATTGGTCAGGTGCCAACGGAGGTCTTGGGCATGGAGGATTGAGAGCGAATTTCTTCATATACTTGGTAGTAACATATTTGTACTCCCTCCATTTCCGTGCCCATCTCCTCTCAATCTTTTGAATGCGCACCTTGCGCTGATTTCTATCATCCTCAGGGGGTGTGCAGTACCCAGCATAAATGTCATCAGGGATTTCAAAAGCAGTATTGACCTCAGGCCTCTTTCCACCCTTCTGTGGCTTCTTTCCATCAGCCATTTTCTTCAGCTGAGGAATATGAACAACTGAAGTTTCTGAAAAGGTATGCAACTTTTCTTCGAGAAACGCTGCAAATGAGTTAAGTTGATGAGAACCTAGTGATTCAGCAGCGGACATGAGTACATGTGAACAGAGTATACTTGCGGGGAATTTGAAGAGGTCATATGCGTTCTTAGAAGGTTTTTCAAAAAGAATAAGTTTGAGAAATTTGACCAGATGAGTCTTTAAAAATTTCATTACTATCATCTCGGGGTAGATACATGTACTCTATACTACACCCCATACGAAAACAATCAAAAGCAGCATGTAGGGTATTATCTCTTCGAGAGAGCCCGGAGCTAGGTAAAATCCCGTGTCCATGTTACCATCGCTCCAAGACACCTAGCTTAGGACCCTATTACGAGATACGCCGGATATAGAACCGACATTGGTGCTTTCATTAAGAGTCTGCTGGGCGATCGTTACGGATTGATGAGATAATCAGGTGATATTTTTCTAGTTAAATCTGTTTTACATAAATCATGTTTCTTCGCAAATCATTGCTGCCGAATCGTGCTACTTTGTTTGTAGACGGATAAGAAAATTCCAGCAGCGGCGGCGGCTATGTGCGTCACCTGGTCATATGTCGGATCCGATGTCTACCACGGACTGGCAACAGACACAGCTCGGAGTACATGTTGCACGCATTATGGAAGATCATGGCCGACTGCGTCCCAGCCGAGGGGTTCCCCATTAGGCGCACCTGCAGACAGCAAACTAGATTTGCTGGAAGGAAAAATATACGGTTCCGCCGGCGGAGTTGCAGCCGAGGACAATGCCGAGGACAGGCCATGTCTAATTTCTCCATGGCAGTATATCCCATGGAGATCATATTATCCGGGAAGTGTTCTTACTTTTTATGTGAGCTAGCCCTGGAGAACTCAAGACCCACGAGACTACTAGTAAAGCCCACGTGATGAACTTCACTCGAAAGTGCTAATGGATTGTCACGCCTTCCAAGGATGCATTGATACACGTATGAGGCCATACTGCTCTGCTTATGTTCAGCCTTTTTCACCTCAGATCTCTGCGTATTGCTCCTCCGAACAAAAATATCAAGTTATATTTTTCTAAATTACTTGTATTATATAAATTATCACACAGAATATTTTCTGCTGGTTTGCATGTTCTTTTCTGTGTATAGTTTTAGCGACCGTTTAAAATTCGGTCCATCGACACGGTCCGGCCAGTTCCGATACGAACAATTTTTGGCTAGCCAATTTCAACAGACGCATCCAAGAATGGCGTGTCCCCATGACCTACTCCCAACCGTGCAGCAATGGACTAGCTAAAAGAAAAATGCAGGGAATAATACTGGTTGTGTACAACCATCGAGGTTTGATTGATGGATGGTGCTAGCCCTAGCTACCTCCCACGTAATGCCATATAGCGCTTCGGGAAGTTCCTTTACTACGATGGCTACGGATCAAGTGCACTTATTCCAGTTTTGTTATTATGTATAATTTAGTATATCCAAAAAATTCTTTGCTTTCGGTGTGCACTTTTGATATGCAGGTTCATTGGTTCGGACGTTGCCGCTCCGGCACCGAGCCACGCAGGTTCGCCGCCCCGTCGTCATGGCAGGCTGACAGCCACTGCACCCGACATCTCAGCACAACAAGCTTGGATCATGCCATGCCAACGGTGTCGCCTCGGCGCATGTCCCTATGCCGGCGTCTAAACGCGGCCACTTCATCGGCCGACCTCGGCGTCCAGGCCATATTCCTTTAATTATTTACTTCGCTTAAGTTAATTAAGTAGAAGATTTTTTTAATAACGGGTATATTATTATTATCATTACTTGTTAGTACTTTTGTCTTGCACTATTTTATGTGTGCATGCAATCAACTTCGACTGCATCACGCGGTCAACTCTGTGTGCCGACGTCGTTGTCCTGCCTGCACCGGTCAAATTGTGGTGTCGTCTCAACGCGCGTCCCTGTGTGAACCAACTTCGACCGGCATGTGTCGTCACCTCGGCGAGACAACCTTTGCCAGCATCGCCATGCCGTCGCTTCATCGCCCGTCAGGCAGTGGGTGTGCGGATTGAGTCCCAACTTTGGGAGTAACCTTTCTTCAGATTGCTACAACAAACAAACCAGGTGTTATTAGTCCTAGTAATTTTTCTTGCGTGGGTTTATTTTTTCGAGGAAGTATTATCTGATTTGTTCCATCATCTGTACACAGGTCTGTCAAATGATGGCCGCATTAACGATGATTGCATGATGGTTCGGTCAGTTTCACGTCCACAGTTCGGCAAACGCCTCATCGAGGACCCGGACCGCCCTGTGAACTCAGGCTTTGTCACGCCGGCATCCCGCACCAACATTGTTTCGACGCCAGACCACATCTCTTTAAAAAATTATTTTGCGTAAATAAATTATGCGAGGATTTTTTGTATGTTTATATTATTATTTTTTGGACTGCACTATTCTAGACGTGTAGGTAATCGACTTTGACTGCATCACGCAGTCACTTCGGCAAGCGGACGTCATCGTCCCAATCGGTATAAATCGGCTCGCGTGATTACCTTGTCGGTCGAATTGCCATACCGACATGTTCGGTCGCCTCGGGGACTTCGGCAACGCTGAGAGAACTCTACCTCATCGAGTGTAAATGATCCGGGTTGGACAGCCCTGTCACCTTGGCTGGACCGGGAGCTTCATCAACACTTCATCAAACCTACTCTGGGGACTCCGGCATCATCAGCTGACCAGCTTTGTCACCTCGGCTGGACCGGGGGCTGCTCCTCAACACGTCAACCACGCTATGTCGCCACTTCGCCAAGCCGAGCTCTTTTCTTGGACACTTCGGAACCGGTTTGGGAGCTGGGACCTCGGCTAGGCCGAGGACTATGTCTTCATCCCGCCATAAGTCCGGACCTCATCATCAACACCGAGCACACTAACCAGCTAATTAAGTTGCTTTCATGCTCAATTTGTTCTAATGATTAATTTTTTTTCGGTTTGACCGTGCATTATATTTATGTTAAACAAAAACTTTGGTTGTTAAAAACACTTCCTTTCCCATGTTAATTAGAGGCTCTTAAATTCATGTGAGCTGTTTTATAATAAGTGTTCTTCTTCTTAGTTATTGCAAAGTCTTTTTCTATCACTCCTTTTTTCGACGCGAGTGTGTAGTCGATAGCCGAGGAACCTAATTTCTCTCTCAAAGTTTAGTTTGCTAAACTGGCCTAACAAGAAGTACTCCACCTTCGGGATAGAAGGTTGAAGCCGTAGGCTGACCCGCTTGAAGTCTTGAAACAGGATGTGTCATGTTAAAGCACGACAGAAGCACATTTTTTTCTCTAAGACCAATTTTCGGATTGGCACCGAACACTTGATTTAGTTCAGACGTCAATTTTTTACTACAGTTTTTTGGTTTTCCAAGCCTATGGCACTTTTAAACTATTTGTGTGTTTCCAGCATAAGTCTCGTAGTGCAACGCCAGACGCCTTTAGAGATTCGGAAAAAACATTTTCGGATATTGTTATATATGCATCGGTTTTGAATTGTGTTTTCGGTCAATAGTTGGGTTGCTCGGCTCCTGTGCTTGCCCCCTATGTTCCGCTTTGTTCGGCTAGGTGTGCAAAGGGAGAACCACTGCGATTGTGCTTCCAGCTCGCATGGTTAAGCGCCTCAGTGGAGAAAGCCGAAATCTGACTGTCGCAATAAGCGTAAAATGGTCAGCGATCGGATGACTGTGTTCAAACTATAAGATCGATGGAGGTCACCCCATGTTAAATGACATGCCGTTCATAAGATCAGCCGAAGTGTTTACGGCTTGACCTCGGCTGTTGCCGAACACTAACCGGGGGTTAGTAACTCAGCTTCCGTCTTTAAGCTCCTATGACTAAGTGAAAGTCATAAAGTCCGCATATCTGATTGCCTCGTTTCCGCTAACACAACCGCCTTCGGGCACCGAGACGTCGGCTAAGGGTTGTTTTGTTATTGCAGAAACACCCTACGCAGCATCTACAAGGGGTGGAAGCTGACGGCGGGCCACTTTCAATTGATAAACAGTCGCAACGGAGTCAAAATAAACATATAATCACCATTTGTATTTAATATACGAGGGCTGCCTTCTACAATCATCGTTATAAACCCATAAATATGCATCAATTTGACTTAAGATTTTGGCCAAGCTGGGTTGCCTGGCTCCTGTGCTTACCCCTACATTCCTGATTGTTCGGCTAGGCGGTAAAGGGAGTACCTCTGTGATTGTTACTACCGGGTCATCCGAGCTAGTACCTCAGACTGGATGAAACCGAAAGCTAGCAATCTTAAAGGATCACATTGGTCGGCAATGACGGAAGTGAAAATTTTGGTTCATTAATACCATAGAGTTCGGGAACTTTCCCCGAACTAAATCCTCGACATTTTTCTCCCACATTGATCGAATCAGAGGTGAGGTTTCATGATCATGATCATAACAAGCATGACTTTCATGCAAGAGGACACCTAGCCGATAGCGGGACTATTTTTTTTTGGAAGATGTTTCTTACGTTAAAACGTAATATAAAAAATCTCTCCGTGTACCTTTGTTTATAAAACCGTATGGCCGGATTGCTCCAACTTAGTAGGTTCACTTCCATCAACAATATCTGATGATGGAAATGTGCTGCCTCCTCAACTCCGGGATCTTAGTATAAGCAGTTGTGAGAATTTGGTGGAGGTACCAAAGTTACATGCATCTCTTGAAAAATTGTACATCGGTGGTTGTCACAAGCTGGAGTCCATGCCAACAATTCTTGAGGATGTCAAAAATTTGAGAGTGCTCAAAGTTGATGAGTGTGACGCGTTGACAACATTTTCTGATGGAATGTATGGAGTCACTGCGCTCAAAGAGTTGTGGATGCATAGGTGCCCAAGATAGAGACACTACCGGAGGGACTCCTGCAGCAGCTCCCAGCCCTTGAGGAACTCTATGTCCTGGACTGCCCCAACCTGGAGGGAGCCTTCTCAAGAGGGGGAGCTTACTGGAATTTGGTTGAAGCAATTCCATGGAGATTTGTTGGCGCTTACTGGTGAGCAGACTCCAGCACAAGGAGCCATTTGCTATATGTGTCGCTTGCATTTGATTGCGATGGTTGTGTCCATTTTGTGTATACTGTTGTGCTTGTGGGACGACTGTTGTAGTCGTTGAGTCCGCTGGCTACATGTATGTGTAAAACGTACTCCCTTCGTTCGGAATTACTTGTCGCGGAAATGGATGTATCTGCTTCTAGATACATCCATTTCCGCGACAAGTAATTTCGAACGGAGGGAGTAGTATTTTGGGAAAACTACCCGACACCCAATATGACGTGTTAACCTAGTATTTTGCATAACGTAACTTGTGATGTTAATTAGATCTTCTTGTATTTTTCTTTTCTTCAAACCTCCTCTGCTGCTTATTTTTTATTCTCCCAAAGCAGCAAGGACGGCTTAAGTCATAAGTAATTTGGCTAGTAATTTCTGATTAGTTGTATGTCTAAACTTGCTATCGACCTATAACACCTACCCTTTAAATAGCTCCAGTGACTTCTCATGGCGCTCAAGCACCAAGCGTATGACTTGCATATGACAGATATGTAAATTGGCCGTTTGGCATCACTGCAAACAAAAGAATTTTTTTTTTTGAGGAAAAGGGTTCACCCAAGTGTAGTACAGCAGTATGTGCCAGTACTCTGTTGTTTGACAGTATATGACAGTATATTTTCACCTGAGTATATTTTTTTGAAAGAAATGTTTGACAGAGTACTTTGTACAAGTAGTAGTGAAACTGGGACGTTATAGACCATATGTCAGTACTGAAGAATGTAAGTATATAGTAAAGTGTTATTACTGAATACCTCTCTTTTGATTCATAATATGTGTGAGATCATCCTATATTGGGAAAAGTATTATTTTTTTTGTCCTGAACTCTCTCAAAAGTATAGAAATGGTCCCTCAACTCTGAAACCAGCAAAACGCAGTCCCTCAATTTATCAAACCGGATTAGTTTAGTCCCTCTGCTCTCTTGAAGTGGTTTTTGGGTTGACGTGGCGTGGTTTTGACCGTTCTTTGTCCACGTGGCAACATTACTCTATCATTTCTTCTTATTACTGCTGTAGTCATTTTGTGGAGCACATGGCGTGTGGTGTCAGCCGCTCCTGGCAGCATGCCTCTGTCCTGAGGTTCAGCGATTCAGAGCTTGTGATGGCGACGAGCAGGTAGATAAGAGAGCACACGGTGTGCAAAAGGCAGTAACGACTAATGAGGGATTGTCGGATCGAGTGGCAGCCGCATCGGGGTCGAACTCGTACTCACCTCATGACGCCCGTACCGGAGCTAGCCGGTGAGCACGACGCAGCGGCGGGCTGAGCTCGGCTGCCACAGAGCGTCCAACATCATCAGAGCTCGTCCGAGGACGGCGAGCAAGAGCAGCACCTGCTATCGTGATTCGCAGCGCGGCAACTACGTATTGCTGGTTTCAAAGTTAAGGGACCATTTATATACTTTTGATAGAGTTTAAGAACGAAAAATATACTTTTCCTCGTATATTTGTGAGGACGCATTGTTCACCATCTGAGTACCTGTCAAGTTGAGAGTATGATGAACTGTTGGATGGTTCAGGCTAAGATTCATTCAGACAAAGAAAAGTGCCAACTTTGGGGCAGAAATTTTGGCAGGGGTTTTAACCCAAGTGTGAAGTTAGCTTCTTCCACTAATAAGGAGTATATTCAAGTCAAGTCAACCCACCAAGCCGCAAAGCTTCAGGTGAAGCAATGCTGGCGAACACACGGCACATCGGTCTAATTACTGTCAAGACCAACTCGACACCAAGCAGGCGGCTACCGGAGAGAGCCCCAGCCCCAGGTGCACCACGCCGCCGAGACCCGCTGCCATCCATGTTGAATATGCAACACCGCTCCACCTCTTAACCACTCCAGCCAACACTAGCCAGGGCCCCGGCCAGCCCAACCCTCCGCAACCCATGCAAGCGCTCGAGCTCGGCCAGGCTCCGCGCGCCCTACACTAGCACCACACCATCGCCCAAACTGCCGTCCCGCGCCACACGGCCTTGAGTTGAGCGTGGAAGAGAGAGAGCCCGGCAGCATGCGCTGGTGGAGGTGAGGGGAGGAGGCTAGATGGGATAGCCTTGCCCCAGCGGCTAGGGTTAGCCCCCTCGGTCGCTCGGAGGAGCGACATGATGGGGTACCCTCACGTGTGGAAGGAGGTTCGCTGGTCTCTCAAGATGCCACTGTTGGCCGTCAGCTGCCCTTGTCTCACCATATTTTTATGGACACCAATGCAAACATAAGTTTGTATGTGACAGGCAGCTTATTTCGTTCCAAAATTAAAAAATGATGAACAATTGCAAGAAACGTGAACAATGAAACTTTCAAGTCACAGCGTATGTTATTCTCATTGGTTGTGTCCAAACTCAGTGCTCTAGCTCTTAGAGTCTTACTTAGTATATACACCTGAAAACAATATACCACTCTTAAAACCAGCCGACTAAATTAAGCTAGTAATCCTACCATGGATTTGCAAAGTTAAAAATATCATGAAGGAATGCTGGAGAACGATGAGGGTAGTAGTAACAAAAATTGATGATACTTAATTGGTGGTGCCATTTTGTACCATCAAGTATGGGTAGGGATGCGGTGGCTCATTTAGTGTTTTTCAGTCATCCGGCCCCAGCCCATTGAACACTTATCAGGGACAGTTTGAGGTGGGTGGGTGTTATCTTAATTAGATGGTCCGCATTCAGATATATACATGCGATATTACTGAACAATTTGAAGGTTTTTTGATTCGCATGATTCTCAAGACACAAAAATAGAGTGCCATGTCCTCTTGTATTTTGTAGAAAGAAAGAAAGAAAAACCGGAATTTAGATGGAAGAGTGTTTGATAGCAC
Source organism: Triticum aestivum (assembly GCF_018294505.1). Taxonomy (NCBI): domain Eukaryota; kingdom Viridiplantae; phylum Streptophyta; class Magnoliopsida; order Poales; family Poaceae; genus Triticum; species Triticum aestivum. The sequence continues at coordinate 753,735,863 of NC_057803.1, forward strand.
ATGAAAACACGGGAATTCTACTAAAATCTTTGAGTGGATGAAAATTTTCTTTCAAAATGAAAATAAATCCCAAAAATTTCCATCCTCTAAATAAAAGATCAAAGTTCTTAGGATCAACTGCTCAAAAAGAAAAACCTATGGAATTCCATTGAATCAAAGGAACCCTGAAGGTCGACGAGTATTAGTTATGGTCTTTGATGCGGAGGTGAACGGGTGATATTTATGGACTTAATTATTAGTTGCTCGATGAGCAATCGGATCTGAGCTTTATCTCGTCTATATTGTTCACACTGTTTGGGTCGTTGGCATATTGATTAATAATTAAAGCTCTCAGAGTGCATATAAATATGCATGCATCGACCACTTAGTGATGTCATGCCTGATGGCGTCATCAATACAATATAGTAATGTACGTGCACCAGTGTCATTTCCAGTCATAATGTACTGCTCCCTCTGTTTCGTATTAGTTTTCACTGAAACGGATGCATCTAGACGTATTTCAGTGCTAGATACATCCATTTAAGCGACAACTAATATAAAATAGAAAAAGTATTAGAAACGTACGAGCGTGATTCATGAGTGCACATGCTTAGTCGGTGATTAAATTTGAGAAGCACGTATCAACCACTTGTGTTGAACATCTATAAATAGGCTCTTTCCCATCCATCCATGGTACCAAGTTACAACTACTACACACGCACACAACACACACATAATCCTAGCTAATAAGCCACAATGTCGCCTCAGTCTTTCACCTTGGAGACCACCACCACGACGCCTGCTGCCAAGGGGCAAACCCTTCCTACTTCCAATCCGCTCCAGCTGGCCATGAGATGATCCAGCACAAGGAGCTTCTTCTCCACTTGTACGCCTACCAGAACGTCCAGAAAACCCCAGATGCTAACCAGGCAGTCATAGTTGAGTCAAAGCGCCCCAAGTGTTTCGGAATCCTCGCTGCTAATGACTAGACCGTGTACGATGGTCCTGGCCACAATGCAAACCTTGTCGCGCACGCTCAAGGTTTGCACCTCGGGGCTAGCATGGCCAAAGAGAACTGGTTCATATGTTTCAACATGGTCTTCGTCGATCAGAGGTGAATTATTATTTTTGTCTTTCTTAACTATCTCTCTTTGAAATTTTACCGCATTGATTAAGTTTGCACTGGAGCCATAATAGGGTTTATGCAATTCAAACACCGTAAAGAAAATACTTCATCTTGAAATCGCGTCAACTATGTCTATATACTTGGAATAGGTTTACAGGTTCCAGTTTCAAGGTGATGGGGGACTTTCAAGGCACTGCCCACAACGGTGAATGGGCAATCGTTGGTGGGACCGGAGAGTTTGCATATGCACAAGGTGTCATCGCCTTCAAGAAGACCCAACAATCCGAGAGAAACGCTAGGATCGAGCTTCATGTTCGTGCTATGTGCCTCTCCTTCTTAAGACCTCTGGTGTGTTGCTAGGCCGCGCCTACCTAGCTACTCTAGTATGTTCATTCTCTAGCTTGTTTTAACGACACCCGAGTCCGACCAGCTTTCTCTAGGTGACGGGAGCGCCATCGCCAAGATCGGCCCTTGGGGTAAAATAAGTGCGGACTTACTCGACATCCCCACGACACCGCAGCGTCTAGAGCGCATCACCATCCGCCACGGTGTTGTCATTGATTCACTTGCATTTTCCTTCATTGACAAAGCTGGTGAACCATATAACGTTGGCCCGTGGGGTGGCCCACGTGGGGATAAGAAAGACACGGTGGGTTCATCCGTTTAACTGATATTTTTTCATATGTAAGCACTTGTAATGTGATTCCTACATGCAATTCTATTAACTTGATGATCTCTTCTCTTGCATACAGATCGAGCTTGCCGCTTCAGAGATCGTTAGGAAGTCTCTGGGACAGTTGGTGTCTTCGCAGAAGATAATGTCGAATATAATGCTATAGCATCCCTCACCATTACCACAAATGTCCGCACGTACAGTCCCTTCGGAGAAACACAGAGCACCCCTTTCAGTGTTCCTAGTGCAGGACAATAATAACATCGTGGGTTTCTTTGCGTGCGCTGGTAAATACGTGGAGGCGCTCGGGGTTTACGTGCGTTCACCCGTTTCAACCTAGTACGTCCTTGGGTGTTGTGTCACACCCTGTATGTCTTCCATGTTTCTATGTTGTGGCAATAAGGAAGATGTGTGTTATATTTTTGTAAACTTGTTGGTTTACTTATCAGCAAAATTCTGTTATCAATCAATGCAAAATAATGTTTGTACCTTTGCAGAGAAACTTTATCACGCTTACCATATTGTACTCTATTAGAAAATAAATAGTGATGCATGAATTGTTTATGACGAAAAAGAAGACTTTCATCAAGAAATACAAAATGAATAGAGTCCAAGGACCACAAAAATTGTGAAGATCATTGATTTATTCGTTTCACGAGTCTAACAAATATGAAAAACAAAATGGAATGGTGAAAATCACTTGTGTTCATGAAATTATCATGGAGACCTTTTGTACTATGGGTAGAATATATGAGCAAGTTTTCCATTAATGGGGTTAAGACTAAACTTCCTTACCTCACTTGTCATGCATGAATGGGCCATATGACCTATGAGATTTTCCTAAGGATTAAGGTAAACAATAAATGGGCTAGGCCCAATAATAACACTACAATTTGTTCAATGTTTTGATCACTAGTACAGGACCCCTCCTTAGCGGCGTTCTTGTTGAACATCTAGTAGTGGAACATCTATAAATGTCCTATCGGATGCAGTTTGACAAACTTAGTAGTTGCTCTGTTTCAAGCGACCAAATGCATGCATTTTTTTTCCGGGACACTTGGTTCATCACAAGACAAGAATCACTCGATCTTTGTGCACTGAGTATCACGATAGTTGGTGGTGAGTACCACGGTCTTCGTGCACTGAAATTCTGGCAATAAAATTCAGAATCAATCAATCTTCATGTAGACGTTGTTAACTGTATGAAAGAATCCAGATAGATTTTCTGAGCTCACCAATAGCTGAACGAGTCCTATTTTTCTCTGAAAAACAGAAGATGAGATTTTGTTTTCAACAACAACAACAACAACATGATATTTTTGTAAATACAACATCCTCGTAATCAAATGTACATATTACCCGCACAAAATTATGTAATATACTATCAAATACTTTTCCCAAACACTCTTTTGAACTCAAGACAAATAGATACAAGTTAGAAAAAAAAAACACAGCAGCACCAAACAATCTGGTTGGATCTGCTACATTATTCACCAATGTGTAAGGCTGGCTGGAACATTGTACAATTTCCCACCCCTCTCAACTTGCAAGCCACCGGACGTCTTGGTCGACAAAAAGGATGGTAAGGAGACCACCATCAGTGTGAGGCTTCCTGCCCAAAACTAGGTCAGGCCTGGGACATGGAGGGTAGTAGTTGAATCTAGCAAAACCCAGAAGCCTTGTTTGATATTTGGTTGACGAAGTAATCCTCATCAAGGTCGAGGAGCTTGGCCATTGATTGCAAGAGAAGGTCTCTTGTTCTCTTTGTTCTTGATGCGTACTCCATGAAGCACATCCCTGTATGTATGTAGAAAGAGTAACTCCGAGAATGAATACACCTTACATTTGGGAACAAAGGGTAAATTTAGGAGTAAGTGATTACTTAACCTGAAAGATTCCGGGTGAGTGGGGCCACTTGGCGAAATTCCTCTCATCTTCCTGGCTCCACTCTCAATGCAAGCGGTCCGTTCCAGCTCAGGCCCTCATCCTGGGGGGTCAACTACTTTGTCATTTCCATGGCCTTTCATCTGGAAATGCTTGCCGTCTATCAAGTTGCTGTATTTCTGCTTTTCTTCATACGGTTGCAATGAAGAAGTCTCTTGATTCCATGGACGCACTCATCATGGCATCCATAAGGGACTCCTCGATCCATGGTTGGTCGCCTGGGCAAAAACCTCAACAAAAGTTGAATAATGTTTGCTAGAAGAAACTAATTAAGGGGCACACACTCACCAGGAAGAGGCCCCAGTCTG
>NC_057803.1:753778160-753916737 GCF_018294505.1 Triticum aestivum
TTAGTAATCCTACCATGGATTTGCAAAGTTAAAAATATCATGAAGGAATGCTGGAGAACGATGAGGGTAGTAGTAACAAAAATTGATGATACTTAATTGGTGGTGCCATTTTGTACCATCAAGTATGGGTAGGGATGCGGTGGCTCATTTAGTGTTTTTCAGTCATCCGGCCCCAGCCCATTGAACACTTATCAGGGACAGTTTGAGGTGGGTGGGTGTTATCTTAATTAGATGGTCCGCATTCAGATATATACATGCGATATTACTGAACAATTTGAAGGTTTTTTGATTCGCATGATTCTCAAGACACAAAAATAGAGTGCCATGTCCTCTTGTATTTTGTAGAAAGAAAGAAAGAAAAACCGGAATTTAGATGGAAGAGTGTTTGATAGCACATGAAAACACGGGAATTCTACTAAAATCTTTGAGTGGATGAAAATTTTCTTTCAAAATGAAAATAAATCCCAAAAATTTCCATCCTCTAAATAAAAGATCAAAGTTCTTAGGAATCAACTGCTCAAAAAGAAAAACCTATGGAATTCCATTGAATCAAAGGAACCCTGAAGGTCGACGAGTATTAGTTATGGTCTTTGATGCGGAGGTGAGCGGGTGATATTTATGGACTTAATTATTAGTTGCTCGATGAGCAATCGGATCTGAGCTTTATCTCGTGTATATTGTTCACACTGTTTGGGTCGTTGGCACATTGATTAATAATTAAAGCTCTCAGAGTGCATATAAATATGCATGCATCGACCACTTAGTGATGTCATGCCTGATGGCGTCATCAATACAATATAGTAATGTACGTGCACCAGTGTCATTTCCAGTCATAATGTACTGCTCCCTCTGTTTCATATTAGTTTTCACTGAAACGGATGCATCTAGACGTATTTCAGTGCTAGATACATCATTTAAGCGACAACTAATATAAAATAGAAAAAGTATTAGAAACGTACGAGCGTGATTCATGAGTGCACATGCTTAGTCGGTGATTAAATTTGAGAAGCACGTATCAACCACTTGTGTTGAACATCTATAAATAGGCTCTTTCCCATCCATCCATCGGTACCAAGTTACAAACTACTACACACGCACACAACACACACATAATCCTAGCTATAAGCCACAATGTCGCCTCAGTCTTTCACCTTTGGAGACCACCACCACACGCCTGCTGCCAAGGGGGCAAACCCTTCCTACTTCCAATCCGGCTCCAGCTGCCATGAGATGATCCAGCACAAGGAGCTTCTTCTTCCACTTGTACGCCTACCAGAACGTCCAGAAAAGCCCAGATGCTAACCAGGCAGTCATAGTTGAGTCAGAAGCGCCCCAAGTGTTTCGAATCCTCGCTGCTAATGACTGGACCGTGTATCGATGGTCCTGGCCACAATGGCAAACCTTGTCGCGCACGCTCAAGGTTTGCAACCTCGGGGCTAGCATGGCCAAAGAGAACTGGTTCTATGTTTCAACATGTCTTCGTCATCAGAGGTGAATTATTATTTTTGTCTGCTTAACTACTCTCTTTGAAATTTTACCGCATTATTAAGTTTGCACTGGAGCCATAATAGGGTTTATGCAATTCAAACACCGTAAAGAAAATACTGTTCATCTTGAAAATCGGTCAACTATGTCTATATACTTGGAATAGGTTTACAGGTTCTAGTTTCAAGGTGATGGGGGACTTTCAAGGCACTGCCCACAACGGTGAATGGGCAATCGTTGGTGGGACCGGAGAGGTTGTAATATGCACAAGGTGTCATCGCCTTCAAGAAGACCCAACAATCCGAGAGAAACGCTAGGATCGAGCTTCATGTTCGTGCTATGTGCCTCTCCTTCTTAAGACCTCTGGTGTGTTGCTAGGCCGCGCCTACCTAGCTACTCTAGTATGTCCATTCTCTAGCTTGTTTTAACAACACCCGAGTCCGACCAGCTTTCTCTAGGTGACGGGAGCGTCATCGCCAAGATCGCCCTTGGGGTAAAATAAGTGCGACTTACTCGACATCCCCACGACACCGCAACGTCTAGAGCGCAGCACCATCCGCCACGGTGTTGTCATTGATTCACTTGCATTTTCCTTCATTGACAAAGCTGGTGAACCATATAACGTTGGCCCGTGGGGTGGCCCACGTGGGGATAACAAAGACACGGTGGGTTCATCCGTTTAACTGATATTTTTTCATATGTAAGCACTTGTAATGTGATTCCTACATGCAATTCTATTAACTTGATGATCTCTTCTCTTGCATACAGATCGAGCTTGCCGCTTCAGAGATCGTTAAGGAAGTCTCTGGGACAGTTGGTGTCTTCGCAGAAGATAATGTCGAATATAATGCTATAGCATCCCCTCACCATTACCACAAATGTCCGCACGTACGGTCCCTTCGGAGAAACACAGAGCACCACTTTCAGTGTTCCTGTGCAGGACAATAAGAACATCGTGGGTTTCTTTGTGTGCGCTGGTAAATACGTGGAGGCGCTCGGGGTTTACGTGCGTTCACCCGTTTCAACCTAGTACGTCCCTGGGTGTTGCGTCACACCCTGTATGTCTTCCATGTTTCTATGTTGTGGCAATAAGGAAGAAGTGTGGTATCTATTTGTGGTGTAATGTTATATTTTTGTAAGCTTGTTGGTTTACTTATCAGCACAATTATCTTATCAATCAATGCAAAATAATGTTTGTACCTTTTGCAGAGAAACTTTATCACGCTTACCATATTGTACTCTATTAGAAAATAAATAGTGATGCATGAATTGTTTATGACGAAAAGAAGACTTTCATCAAGAAATACAAAATGAATAGAGTCCAAGGACCACAAAAATTGTGAAGATCATTGATATATTCGTTTTCACGAGTCTAACAAGTATCAAAACAAAATGGAATGGTGAAGATCACTTGTGTTCATGAAATTATCATGGAGATCTTTTCTACTATGTGTAGAATATATGAGCAATTTTCCATTAATGGGGTTAAGACTAAACTTCCTTACCCCACTTGTCATGCATGAATGGGCCATATGGACCTATGAGATTTCCGAAGGATTATGGTAAACAGTAAGTGGGCTAGGCCCAATAATAACACTACAAATTGTTCAATGTTTTGATAACTAGTACAGACCCCTCATCGCATGCAGTTTGACAAACTTAGTAGTTGCACTGTTTCGAGCGACCGAATGCATGCAGTTTTTTTCTGGGACTCCTGGTTCATCACAAGACAAGAATCACTCGATCTTTGTCCATTGAGTATCACGATAGTTGGTGGTGAGTTCCACGGTCTTCGTGCACTGAAATTCTGGCAATAAAATTCAGAATCGCTCAATCTTCAAGTAGACGATGTTACTGTATGAAAGAATTCAGATAGATTTTCTTGAGCTCACCAAATAGTTGAACGAGTCTATTTTTCTCTAAAAACAGAAGATGAGATTTTTTTTTCACAAACAACAACAACATCCACGTAATCAAATGTATATATTACCCGCACAAAATTATGTAGATACTATCAAATACTTTTCCCAAACATTCTTTTGAACTCAAGACAAATACATACAAGTTAGAAAACACACACAATACAGCAGCACCAAACAATCTGGTTGTTAGCTAAGCATTGAATTGAAGAAGGCGATTATATTACAGATAAAACCCTCACTCACAGAACATAAACCATCTCTTAATTTATTATCCTTATATAGGCAATCCCTGATAAAACTCTGTAAATAAACTAATTAAAACTTTGAACTTTTATTTTTATTTCAGGGTCTTGATGAATCTCTTCACTTGACGTACGAATAACTAACATTCAAAGAGCCCAACTAAGAAGTTTTCAGTCGAGAAAAAGAAACGAAAGCCTTGGCCTTGATTTTCCCATATCTTGGTGGTCGGTTCATCCAGCAAACTAGGCGCCGGCTCCAGCACCGTTTCCGCATCCACAGCATAAAACCTGGCTAGTGAAAGCCTCTCCTTGTCGGCATTCGTCACCACCCTGTGAAGCGGGCTCCTAAAGATTCCGTTGGTCATTATCTGCAGGCATCAAATATTTATTTACATACAAAAGATATATAACATAGGGACATTCTAGGATTCAGAAAATATATATGATATACAACACTGTTGATTGTAGATATATTATTCAAGAGAGCAGGTGCTTAGTTAGCTTCATATATACCTCCATGCAGTCTGCTACGTTAATCACCAACGTACTCCCTCTGTTCCTAAATATAAGTCTTTTAAGAGATTTCATTATGGACTACATATAGAGCAAAATGAGTGAATCTACACATTAAAATATGTCTATATACATCCGTATGTAGTTTGTAGTGGAATCTCTAAAAAGACTTATATTTAGGAACAGAGGGAGTATAAGGCTTGGCTGGAACATTGTACCATTTCCCGCCTCTCTCAACTTGCAAGCACCGACGTCGTGGTCGACCAAAAGTACGGTAAGGAGACCACCATCAGTGTGAGGCCTCCTGCCCAAAACTAGGTCAGGTCTAGGACATGGAGGGTAGTAGTTGAATCTAGCAAACCCAATAGCCTTATTTGATATTTGGTTGACGAAGTAATCCTCATCAAGGTCGAGGAGCTTGGCTATTGATCGCAATATAAGGTCTCTTGTTCTCTTGGTTTTTCTATGCATACTCATGTAGCAAATCCCTGTATGTAGAAAGAATGACTCCAGAATTAATACACCTTACATTTTGAAACGGAGGATAAAGGAGTAGGTAATTAACCTGAATGATTCCGGGTGAGTGGGCCACTTGGCGAAATTCCTCTCGTCTTCTGGCTCCACTCTCAAATGCTCAGGCTCTGATCCTGGGTGGTCACTACTTTGTCATTTCCATAGCCTTCCATCTCAAAGTGCTTGCCGTTTATCAGGTTGCTGTATTTCTGCTTTTCTTCGGACGGTTGCCTGAAGAAGTCTCTCGACGCACTCATCATGGCATCCATAAGGGACTCCTCGATTCCATGGTTGGTTGCCTCTTGCCTGGACAAAAAACTCAGCAAAAATTGAATAATTTTAGCTAGAAACTAATTAAGGGTGCACACACTCACCAGGAAGAGGCCCCAGGTCTGTAGAGCCGCTCGGACCTTGTCGGCCTCGTCGGCTTCCGTCAGCCGGCTAAGATCGATCAGAGGGATGGGCTCCGGCATCTCATCAGCGACCAGCATCTCATCAACCATGTACTCTTGCACCGCGCGTTGTCCGCACCAGCGACATATCCGTCTCGTTAGACGTAGTCATATTCTGTTGTAGTCTTGGATACTTACCAAAGTTTCAAATAGAAGGCTCTATGCCACTTAATGGCAGCTCGTACAAAAAATTATGAAATGCTATAGCATCCATATTGTGCTTTTCAGCATAAATCAGAAGAAGAAAATGAGAAGAAAAAAAATAAGCATACAATCCGTCATCTATATAACATATATAAATATACTTGACAATTGACATTTAACAACTAACATCCATATATATTTGCAAAAATAACCGCATTTTTTTAAATGAAGAATAAAAGAAGCAGTACAGATTTACAATAGTATATGACCGTGCTAAGTGATTATTGCTTATTGATTCAGCACCGATTGCGGAAACTGTAGCCATGATGTACATCTCTAGCTATCAGTCTATTAGATCTGATATTTACATCTCTATTGGATTGGATTCTTGATGCAGCCACCAACAAAACAGTCTAGAACGCACGCTAGGTAGGAAATAGAAATGAGGAGCATAATTACCTGATGTGTTTTGCTTGCTCGATCTTTGTCGGAGACCAAGTGGAGGTCGATCTCGTTGACGGAAGTGGCAGCAGCGAGCTGTTGGAGGAGGACCTTGGGGCAGGAGGAGGCCGGCGGCGACCTGAGGTGAGGTGCTAAGTCCGCCGTCGCCGTCTGCAGCCAGTGACAGCCGCACGTTGGCGATTCTTTCTCTGGAGAAAGGGGAGACGAGAGAGAGGGCTAGCTCTTCTTTGTCGGCCATATATGTATGTCTTGTGCTCCCAAAATATCTGACTCGCATATGCCCTATTTCACCTAATTAGTCACTAGAAAGGTGTTTATTAAATTGCATGTATGGTTTTCTCTATATTTTTTATAGTTGCACGGTCAGTGTCGGTGGGTGTACAGAATACAGACCCCCGCGCGCGCGCGTGTGTGTGTGTCCAAAATGCAAATCTGAATCTTGTCCATCTATGGTTATCCATCTATGGAAACTTGAGATCTGGATCATCACAATGCCATTCTTTTTCATTCTTTTCGCTGATGAATGCTGGCTACTCCACATTACCAGGCGACTACACAGTTGCAGATTTATCACTTGCATTGTTATGTAAGTCACCTTGTACAAAAGCATCCGTATATCAAAAGATGCCTAATAAGATATCTCAAGGAGTGCAATCGGAGTTCATTATGAAGCTAGCTAGTACCCAAGAGCTAACTAGGCTGTATAATTTCAGATCATGAGACCACACAAATTTATTAAGGTACTCGCGCATTTATTGATGACCAGGGGACTAAAATATCCTAGTCCTCATACTTAAATAAGTTCTGTGCATCCTTAGGTGATGCATAAGCCAGGGAAGTGAAATTATCCCTCAATTTTAAGAGACTTGCTTGCATCGCCTTCAGGGGGCGCCTCGGGCGAACCCTAGCCGTCACCACCCCGACCATCCCTCCCTCCCTGCTTCCCCGCCGCCGCCAGAGGAGGCCGGCGAGCGAAGCTCGCCCTGCGGACGGCGTATGGCGGGATCTCCTCTCTCTGCGAGGGGATCTCTGGCTGAGACACGATGGCGACCCTGAGCGCCCGGCGTGAAGGCGGAGTTGGCATGTTTGGGCGGCGGCTGGGCCACCACGGCTGCGAGGGCAGCATGGGCAGTAGTACCTTCTACCTTGAGCAATGGAGAGTTAAAGAGATCTGGACACTTCTTCTGTTTTTTCTTCAAATATATGCTCCTTGGTCCTAAAAATGTGATGAAGCTGTGATAGAAAATACTATGCAAAAAGAATCCAACCCATTAAGCATCGGGAGATTGGTGGCCAACCAGCTATGCCACATGGCGCAAGTTGGTTGGCCACGGTGAGCAACCTTCTGCAATGTTTTTTAGATGAAGTTGAGGATTTTTTTTAATGTTTCTTTGAATGATGGTCAGAACCTTTTTTTTTAAATGCATGGTTATGCAAAGTGGCTCTCGCCGGTAGGCTACGGTGGTAATTATTTCTGTTTGGCAACACAGTTTTTCCAAATCATAGTAATTAAAAACCTCAGTATTTCAATGTGTGAGAAATGAATACTATGGTTTTTAAAAACCACTTTTTTCTTTGTTTTAGCAAAACTACCAACGTGTTTGGCAGGTACGGTTTTTCTCAGTTTTCTGGTTTTGACTTTTGACTACTCATTGCATAGATAATCCTGAAGATAGCTAGCTGAACCAAAATGAGCTACACTCAAGTGTTATACAACTACGAGATCAGCCTATGTAAATTAACAGCCGCCGCTTGCATGTAGTCCTATCTCTTAGACGCTAGGATCTGTAGTAGAGTTATCTTGTACCTCTAACCTTTGTACGCATGAAATTGATCGGCTAGCTAGCTTAGCCTGCTCTGTACAACTATGCTCAAGTATCAATCGATCTAGACCTCCACGCATGCGGATGTGCTAAGTTGACGTATGTGTACGTGCGCTATCCAATAGGATCAAACGTCTAGCACAATCTAATCTACAGGCTATCTGTTCTTGCGTTAGCACAATAGTCAATGATTGAAGAGATCAACGGCCAGAAAGATGGACTTGAGCGAGCATTTCTCAGTTTAGAAAAAATAGGTTGGGACCTCTTTCTCATATGCACCAAAAAACCATGGTTCATAAAACTGCAGTAATTGTCGAAGCCAAACACGTCAAAGTATTTAAAATCAAGTTTTCTAAAAAAAAACATGGTATTCTCCTAAAACTCTAGAAATACCGAGCAATCAAACGTAGCCTTATTGTTCCATTCTAATAAATTCTTTTTGCATGATAATATGTGTCTTATTTATATATTATGAAAACATAGTACAAGCCATGTATATATCGACAAGACAAAATTGAAAAGACAACATAACGCTAGTCTTTGCACAAAAGAACACCTGCCAAGAAGTAAAATTACAAACAAGAATGAGGAATCCTTTGAGCTCGACACCAACACTCGCCACTTGTCTCTGACAACACCATAGCAGCCACCCTTGTTTAAGAATTCGTCTGATTAACCAGTTAACTTGCCAATTAATCCCTACTCATAGGTTCATGAGTAGCCGATAAGCTGATAGATCGTCCAATTAATTCATTAACTTACCGGTTAGCCTAGTAATCCCCTACTCGTGAGCCAACCAAGCGACTACCAATTAACTATTTCCTCAACAATGACAACAACCAAAGGAGAAAAATGACGGATTATTTCCATACCCGAGGTTGACGCGGCTCCATCGCTGATATGTAGCTTTACGGACCTTCAAGATGATTCACCAAAGGTGAAACCATTATGTTTGAACGAATCAGACTGGGGCAACACCGCGGACACGCCATCGAACTCCAGATCCAGCACCACCACGTGACTAAGATGTCGGAGGACGAAACCATACCTTTCATCCACGAACCATGGACCCAGTTCGTCTGATGTATAGCAGGTGTTGCTTAGGGGATGGTACATTGTAGTATATCATATACTGTAACAGCTACACTAGTAGAAAACAGGTCTTTGGTTGAGGCCTAGGTAAAGGCATTAATCCCGGTTCACTCACAACCGGAACCAAAAGATGCATCTGTCCCGGTTCGTGAGGCCAGGGCACTGGCCGGGCCTTGCGGGCCATTGGTCCTGGTTCGTCTGACCCCAGCTCTTGCACTGTTGTGCGCATCAGCGAGATATATGTCTCGTCGGACGCAGCCATTTTGTTCTAGTCGTGGGTAAATAGCGGGCTATATATGCCACTTAAATCAAGTGGGAGAAACAGAAGAAGAATAATAAGTATATAATCTGGCATCTATACACACACACACACACACATTTACTAGCTAGCTACTATCAGTATATTGGATCTGATATTTATTTACATCTAGCTATATAGTAGTAGTACCAGAGTATTGGGTCTGAATCTGATGCACCAACCAACCAAAGAGTACGTCATCGATCGACATGAGAAGGTTAATTAAACGACGGTAATAATTACCTGATGGGCATAATTTTGCTGGCTAATTGTCGGAGACGGAGTGGAGGTCGATCGATCTCGTTGCTTGCGTTGCGTTGCCGGAAGTGGCAGCAGCGATGGCCTTGGGGCGACGACAGTGACCAGGGGAATGGGAGGCGGCGAGCTGCTCAGCTCGCCGTCGGCAGCCACTCGTTCGCGATGTTTTCCTGAAAGACGAGAGGGGCTCTTCTTTTGTGGGCCATATATGTTGATGTTGGTGCTCCCAAAATATCTGACTCTCGCATGCATTCCCGTACGTCCCGGTGGGCCAAAATTGTCATGCATGTCGGCAGCTCGTCACTATTAGGCTGATCATAATGAGGAGTAACTTATACGAGTGTCATGCATATGACATTAGTCTAAGTTACTATTTTTCCAGTGCAAAGTAACATAATAGTAGTGTCATAGATTGCTTCATTTAGGTGGTGTTTGGTTCTCTAGTCCTAGGACTTTTTCTAGTCCCTAGGACTTTTTGAAAAAGACTCTCAAGGAGGTACTTCTAAGGACTTTTAGCAAAAAGTCTCAAAAAAGTCCCACCCTGTTTGGTTTGCTAGGGACTTTTTCTAGTCCCAACACAAAAAAGTCCCTGGAACCAAACAACCCCTTATTAGCTCATAGACTCATTTTACCTCGGAAAGCGTACCACAAGCACCTCTTTCCTCATTAAATACTTGTCACATAAGCAAAATCGTCTTGCGATGTGTTAAGTTACTACCTAAATTACCCCCACTATGGCTAGCCTTAGAATCTGGTTTTTTCCTGACTTCCAGAACTTCGCCGAGTCCATTTTATCGGAAACTCGCCAAACTACAGCTTGGTTCAAAATTAAACTTGGCAGTGATAAACTGCTTGGCAAAACTCTGGCTTTGCCAAGTTCCAACGAAAAACGACTCGGCGAACTAAATAAACTCGGCAGAATCTCAAGTTCACCGAGTTCCGGCAAGGAAAAAAACTTGGCAAAGCCTGGCCGGTGGGCCTTGCTGTAGAGCAAGCGACGGAGCCGTGACGGCGGCCTTTGTTTGCCGGGTTTCGTCTAATGGAGACTCGACAGGCATTTTCCATTTTTCATTTTTTTAAATAGAAAATCCAGGGGTCACATCTTTGCCGACTTTCGACACTTGGTAAACATTTTCCTTTTTTCATTTTTTAAAAAATTGCAGGATTTGCCAAGTTTTTGATAAAACAAACTCGACAATGGTTTAGTCCCACCTCGCCGCGCGAGGAGCGCCTTAAATAGCCGTGTCGTCTAAAAGCGGTAAGCTTGAATCATCATTGCACACTGTGATGAATATGAACTATTATTATGTGTATCTTCTCGGCTTATACCCAAAGAAAAATATTCTATCTTCTCTGCGTATAACCAACCAGAGAAGATTCACACCATATCCCTTTGATGGTTGCTCAACTTTTTTTTGAATCATTTCATCAAGCTCCATCGGTCCATACTGCTCGCCTGGGTCGCTATATTTTTACTATGACATCTGCACGGTAGTTTTGAGCTCCTGGTGGTTTTAGGGGGGTTTGAGGCTCCTGATGGGTTTCGGGGTGTTTGAGGAGGCAGGGCCACATGGTGCAGAGGTCACCGCCACCGGACGCCGCCCCGTGCTCATTACTTCTAGGTCATCGATGGTTTGATCGTCGAATGATGGCCAAGGGAACCCGTATGCAGATGGATTCTCGTCTGCAATAAACATTATTTGAAAGTAAAAGAACAAAAGGGTAAGTGAAAAACCGATTTAACTTAAAAACTCTCTCTCAATGTGAGTAGGTGCATCAATCCTTGCTTTGTGAAAGAGCTAACTTTATTAATGAATTGCTAGATGTACATCGACCTAATCATACGTGCATCTAGTCACCCCACACATACGTCCAATGCCGCATATACATCCAGTAATCACCCCGCAAATACGCCCAATGCCGCATATCACTATATACCCTAATCATACCTGCATCTAGTCATAGATTTGCTCATGATGCTACACAACAACAAAAAATATGCTACATGTCATAATCCAAGGTTGTATGCACAAGTTAAAGCCATTAAACTGCAGCCCCCCGCGAGCGGCCAGGAGCGAACCCTAGCCGCCCCCACTAGCCACACCCCGCCGCCGCCGGCAGGAATCGCCGGGCGAAGCCCGCGCGGCTCGGCGGCGGGGGGTTCCTTTTACTCCTCCCGCTCGAGATGGTGCAGCGCGGGCCGGCCGCTCCAGGGGGAGCTCGGGCGCGCTGGCGCTCGGGGCGGCGCGGCGAGGCAGCGCGGGGTGGCGGCGCGCGGTGCGCGAGCGGGCGCGGCCAGGTGGTGCTGGCGCGGCGAGGGGCATGGCGGCGCGTGCGTCGGGTGCGGCCTTGATGCCCCTCAACGGGATCTGGCGGGGACGGCATGGCGATTGGCGGCGCTCCGGCGGCTCCTGGCGCGTGGATCCGGCGAATTGGGATGCGGTCGGCGGCTCCTGGCTGCTTGATGAGGCTCCTCCCGACGGTGTTGCGGCTGCAGTGGGTTGCTCCGGCTTCGGCCCGGCAGCCCTGCTCGGCGGGTTGGGGCGGGGTGGCGGCCCCCCTTTCCGGCTTGGTGCTGACGAGCTGGCCAGTTTGCTAGCCCGGCATGGTGGTGGCTGTCGGGGCGGCGGCCCCGGATTTGGTGGAAGCGGCTTCGGCTGGGAGGTGGTGCGCGCATCTGGGCGTGGTGGGTCTCGGGATCCCACGGCCAGTTCGAGGTCGGCCTCGGCAGGATGGGGTTCGTTGGCTGCGTTGATGCGGGCAGGTGGTGGTTGAGCATCTCCGGGAGAAATCCTATGTCCGGCCTCTGCCGGATCTAGCGACGGCGACGCCCGTGGGCGTCGTGCTCTTTCTTGGAAGCGTTGCTGTTGTGTGGTGCTCCTCCCCCCTCCCCGCGGCCTTGGCTCCGGAGGGAAACATCAGATCTTCGAGATCGGGCGATGAAGGCGCCTTCACGTCTTCTTCCTCCTTGGGGGCATCGTCTCGGAGCCGGCCACAACCTGGAGACCAGTGGATGGCGGCATCTTCGCCGCGTGGGTTGCGGCATCTTCGCCGCGTGGTTTGCGGCATCTTCGCCACGTAGTTTGCTGAGGCGGCCATCTCGGGGGCGCTGATTTCTGTTTGGCAACGATGATGGCGTCGAGAGGAGCTTTGGTCGCGGCTCGGGCTTCGGTAGTCGGATCTTACCGGCGTGTCCGAGGTGTTCTTCCGTTGGTTGCTTGGTTGCTTGAAGTCGGAGCTGCGGTGGAGTTGTCCATGCGGTGACGATGACAGGCGCTCGGTGGTCGGCTTCGGCGGGCACGGTCGACGCAAGTCCTGCATATTCCCTTGTGATGATCGTCGTCAGAGTCGGAGCTGTCAGTTGTTCGCGCGTGTGGCCTTGTGTTGGCATGTGCCTTCATGTTTTCGGTGCAGCTATCCTCTTTGTAGCTCCGTGATCCCATGTCGGTGGCCAGGTTGGCCGGTGGTTCCCATGCTATATGGGTTGGATTGTATCGGTTTTAGCCCGGTTTTCCGTCAATTAACCGGGCAATTCTCACTCCTTCTTAATGAATGAAAATGGCAAGTCTTTTGCCTCGTTTAAAAAAAATTAAACTGCAGCCGTACCACAAGCAAATTGTGCCGCACCCCATCAGATACCCATATAGCTGATGTCTGATGGGTAGTGCCATTGATTGCCTATTTTGCGAGAGCAATTTGGCTCTCGAGATGGCTTCTAGTCAAAAAACGTTCAACATAAAAACTGTTTGTCTTGTCAAAACGAATAAATATGATTTTGGAGTCATTTCCAACCGAGGTCCTTTACTACCTCAAAAGTGACCCGCAACGTGCAGCTAGCTTTTAAACCAGATAGTTTTGGAAAGTTCAAATTCCGAGTTAGACCCAAACTAGGGTTTTGGACGTGAATCGGAATCTTTCCTTGCATAGGAAGTCCAAACCAAAGCTCCATTTTTTCCAATCTAAAACATAATACAAAAAAATTCTAATCTAAATTAGCCTAGACAGGGGGGCCACGGCCCCTGCAGAGATGTGCATAGCTCCGCCAGTGATGAGGGGGTGACTGCCGATTGAAACAACGACACCCACACAACACACTAGTCACTTTTTCATCTACGTTTTGTCTCTTCCTCGTTCTTAGTCGTTTTTCATGTTGGAGAGCTGCGAATCCCAAGGTTGTAGGGGTGGTTGAACCGATCTAGGGCAACTCATAACCGCCGCACTCCCCGACGGGGTCCCTCGCGGGCGTGCGGTGTTTTCGGGTCTCAAAAGCTCTCGCCACTCTCCTATGACTCGCGCCTCGGGCGAGGTGTCTTACGTACCGCGCTCGACGCCGGAGGTACATGTTGACGTGTTCGTGTGCGAACACTACCATCATCAGAGGTTGGAGAAAGTTGTTATTCACGAGACATGAAAGCAAAGACTAGGTGATTTGGGGCTCTTGAGGTTGTATGACCCACAAACTGACGGACACGCCTTTCTTCGTGGAACCTGAGGCACTTACTGTCAGAACAGGAGCACGGCCAAATTGAACATTGAACATATAAACCCGGAAGAACTGCTAGGCAGGACCAAGGCCTCCACATCGCATTTAAATCGCTATGAACAGTACTCGTGCCACCGCCTGCAAATTTTGTGCCCCACCGAGGGCATTTTAGTCTTTTCACCTTTGGGTATAAAAGGCAGCCCGCCCATGGAGAAACCCTAGCCGCTCCCTCCGCCCGCACTCGAGCCCCGCACTCGCGCCTCCGCCCGCACTCTCTGCTCTCTTCCCCGATCCCCTCCCACGAACACTAGCCTCCTGGTGCCGCACCCCTTCCTTCCCCCGTCCGTCCCCACCACCCCTCCCACGCGCCGCGAGCCCCTCCCTCCTCTTCGTGCCGCCGGTCGTCGCGGCGATGCAGAGCAAGACACCGAACTGCGGGAGCTCGCCGTGCGCGTGGAGCACCCAGAGAAAAAGCGGGCAGCGAGAGAAGGACGCCGCATCCACCGCTCCCCCGCGTCGAATCAGCCACCGCCATGGAGCAAGAGAAGGACGCCGCGTCCGCCGCTCCCCCGCGTTGAACCAGCCGCCGCCAGGGAGAAGGACGACCAGCAGGAGGGCCAGCGTTGGAGGAGTAGCCATCAGGGACCTCGTAGCCCTCAACGAGCACCGGTGAGCGACAGGGAGACCACCATCTCATCATATCCTCCCAGATTCTTGATCTGGAGCGAGGGATAGACGCTGCCACAGGCTGTCGGGGATGCCTCTACATTGTCGTCGACTAGATGAGGGAAGCAGCAAGATGCTGACGTATGCATCGAACGTGGGCTGCTTCAGCTTTAGGGGTGATTTGATGATGGTGCAAGGGCCCCCGCTTCCTTGTTGTGAGGGCATCTCCAGCCGCGCCCCCAACAGGCCCTCCCTAGGCGATTTTGCCGCGCCAGCGCCAAAAAAAGGCCCCAGTCGTGCCCCCAGAAGCCCGTTTGTTGCCGGCTCGGGCCAAAACTGGTGCCGGCGGACCCAGGCCGAACCCGGCGCCCTGGGGGCGCTTGGGGAGCCGGCACAAGCGAAAAAGGCGCGTGGGCCCGCCCTGGAGGTGACCCGAGGGCCTTTTCCCGCCGTTTCTTGATGCTTTTCCCTCGCATCTCTCCCGCTCGCTCGCCTTCCTCCCGCCATTCTCTCCCTTTCTCCCGCCAAACCCCCTCCCCCTCCCGCTCGCCTTCCAGTCGCCGCCATGCCGCCGAAGAAGTACGCCATGCCGCGCGCGGCGGCAACCGCGACTGGCGCCGTGGCCCAGCCGAAGCAGAGGAAGCCGAGGGCGCCGCCATGGAAGCCCGACGTGCCCTCGACAAGGCCAAGGAGACATACAAGCCGGACGCGACAACTCCGGGCGCGTCAGAGGGGCGGCCGGACGGCCACAAATTGGCAAAGAAGGGGAAAAACGCCGACGCGGCAACCGCGCGAGTGCAGGAGTCCATCGAGCATTGCCTCGCTGACGCCCAGGCCCGGGCCGTCCTACGCGAAGAGAAAACCGAGGCGCGGTGGTCGTCGCTAATGAAGAACAACGCCATCAAGCTCGATCTGCTCCGGACGAACGTCGCCGTGAAGAAGAGGAACACCGACATGGCTTTTCTGATGGGCGGGGTGGACATGCTCCAGAGCAACGACGAGAAGCTCAAGGCGTGGTGCCTGGTGCAGCGCGGCCTCATCCTGAACGAGCTCCCGACGGCAACGCCGACGACACCGACGACGCCCACGACCACACGGACGCCAAGCCTGAACGACGCCTCTACATCGCCGCCCAGCAGTGCCGAAGCCGCGCCGACGCAGCCCAGCACCGAAGCAGCTCCGACACCGCCAACGCCTGGAGCCGAGCCCGCCGAGTGAAGCGTTGCGCAGGCGAACTTGCGGCGGCGGCAATCTGTTTTTTGTAATGCCAGACTACGTCCGATCGCCGAATTTGCGGCGTCTTTTGAGAGCGAGAACGACCAAGTTTAAATTTCCCGCATCCTGGGGCCAGCGCGTCGGGGCGTGACTGGGAGCTAGGTCGCCCCCAGAGGCCGAACTAGCGCCGGCACGCCCCCAGGCCGCTCTATTTAGGCGCCCTGGGGGGCCGAACGGCTGGAGATGCCCTGACGTTGCAGCCTCACGGGCCCTTCTGCAGGTATGCTAGCTCCTTCTCTCCTCTTCTTTCATACTGATGCAATTCTCTCATACTGATGCAAAAGGAGAGGTGCAAATCTGAAGATTATTCAATGAGGTATAATTGTTAAATTTGCCTATTTTGGCCCTTCTGCAGGCAAGAGTTATGTCCAGATGAGCTAACGCTTTACTATCCAAACCTTCTGAAGGTCATTGGCTCTGATTCTTTGGAAAAAAGGTTGAGAGCTATACACAACAACGCTAAAGATGGATTCCACGCAGGATTGCTGGGTCAAACACAGTCAAAATCGAACGGGCCACACGAGCCGTTGACCAGATCAGAGGCCATCGAACGGGCAGAACGATGCGAAATCGAGGGAGCCCTCTAATGGGCGGGTCGGCCAGCCTCCTTATATGTTAGAATGCGTCAATTTTAAAATATCCATGACTTTTTATTTAAAAAATCGTTCATCGATTCACAAAATGTTCATGATTAAAAACTAAAACGTTGTGTCTACAACAAAAGTATTGATGAATTCAAAAATGTTCGTCACAAAAAAATGTTTCTGAGTTTCAAAAGTTTTTCACAAATTTCAAGAAATATTTGCCTACGCAAAAAAGTAAACTTGTTGATGAGTTCAAAAAAACATGTACGCAGTTTCAAAAAATATTCTCTAACTTGTAAAAAGTTCATGAATTTAGAAAACGTTCGCAACTTCAAAAATGTGGTGAACATTTTGGGAGTGCATCTCCTCACATATATAGGGAGTGCAACTTAGAAAATTCCAAAAAGAATGTTCGCAACATGTACAAAAGACCAAATATATAGGGCATGCATCTCCTCACATATCGCGCGCGCGCGCGCACACACACACACACTTGGTATTCATGAATTGATTTTTTCTATGTTCATCAATTCAAAAAAATGCACATGATTCAAAAGTAAAAGTTTCAGTATACAAAAAATGTCCTTGAATTTATGACAATATTCAAGAAAATGCTTGGGATTTAGAAAAATATATTTCGTAAATTTTGAAAAAATGTTCATTGATTCAAAAAATATTGATGAATTCAAAAAAAATTCATCACAAACTGTTTCTTAATTTCAAAATGTATTCACGAATTAAACAAAAGTGTTCGCCTATGCAAAAAAAACTTGTTGATGAGTTCCAAAAAACATGTACGCCATTTCAAAAAGTATTCACGAATTTGTTAAAATTTCATGAATTAAGAAAAATTTCGCAACTTCAAAAATATGGTGAATATTTTTCCAATTCTATAAACAAATTTGAAATTCGAAAAATGTTCAGCCCAAATTTAAAAAATGTTGACTGATTTGAAAAAATCATGAATTAAAAAATATTCGAAATTTCTGTATGCAGTGGGCTCAGGGAGGGGAGGGGGGTATGCACCATGTTGCTCGTGCCAAATAGGAGACTGCCAAAAAAGTGAACACGTACAAAAAACCAAAACACATAGAAGACAGCTGGGCCGTAGCTATAAAACAAAAGAAACAGGCCCGTACAGCCCAAAAAAAGACTGTGAATACCTAATTATGCTACTGACGGTGCTTAAATAACCGAGAACAATGCATGTCTCAGCTACCACACATCTCGGATCCTCGGTTCTCAGCTAACACGCTTCTTCAATCAATTACAACTATCTTTTTACAAATTAAGAAAGTTCGACTCAGATAATAAAACTACATAAAAACATATAATCATGTCTTCTTCTGAATAAAATATTGTAGTACACAACAGATTCAATTATTGTGACCGCTATAAATATTTATCTTCTAGTGCAAATATTTATATCCCTAGTTATTATGACGGCTATCTATATTTATCTTCTAGAGCAGATACTTATATCCAGAAGACATACATTTGCAAGTGTTTCTTGGTGCCAAAACCTACGTTAAGCTAAAATAAGTAGACACAAGCTTCTATTAATAGTCCAAAGAGGCCAAGTATGCATGCTTAAACAATACACCGTGTCTATTTAGTCACATGTGAGCTCTTCTTGATCATGAAAGGTACCAGGTACCACAAAAATAGTTCAGCACCATCCAAATTGAATAAAGACCGAATAAATTGGCAATGAATCCTAATGCAATGATTGGAATAAGAATAAGACAAAAAAAGAGAAGCAACATAATAAACAGAGAAAGATTAAACGGACAGGTGATATAATGTCTGCCTCTTCTCGGAAAATCTAATGGCAACTCTATCAATTTCAAGTACTCTTATTGTAGATAACATCAGCATAAAACTTATGTATATCTATTGAT
This sequence comes from Triticum aestivum, assembly GCF_018294505.1. Classification (NCBI taxonomy): domain Eukaryota; kingdom Viridiplantae; phylum Streptophyta; class Magnoliopsida; order Poales; family Poaceae; genus Triticum; species Triticum aestivum. The sequence continues at coordinate 753,796,274 of NC_057803.1, forward strand.
TCAAGGCTATGGATTTCTTTCTTGAAAAGGAACGCAATTTATATATGAAAGGTAGCAGCTTTCATCGAAAAAGATTCTTGCTCCTGACACATAATTTCTTTACCGGTTTCTCAGCTATGAAGAAGAAAATGATTTCTTCCTCGCGGACAGAACTAATGGGCACCAAGAGCATTTGCACATTTCAATTCACTTGATGCTTTAACAAAGTGCCTCCTCTGCCCGAACAACTGAACACAAATGCGTCCTCTCATAGCCATGGCGGTGAACCTGCAGAGCAAACGCATGCAATGACTGAAATGAATGGGATGCTTTGCTCGGTTCTTCGAGGCCCATGCATACTATAACAGATTAATACCTGTGTCCGTCCTCCAAACAGGGCACGGCCGGCACGGTCTCCTCCAATCAGTGCAACGGACCACATCCTGCTTTGTTCGGCGGCGTCTGCGGCGTCCGTGGGGATCCGTGGCCATTTCTTTTAATGATCAAACATGACTCTTGCATAAGTGATATCAGTATCTGATTAAGATGATTTTTTAAGGCACCAAAACAAGAACTGGGTGAAGACAATAATAATAGATATTAGTATCCGACTAAGATGATCTAGCTAAATACCTGTGGGTTGCCACAGAATAACTCCTCTTGACATGCACGTCAATTGCCTCCCTTTAATAGCCTCAAATGCATAAGTTTACAACTACGAGTCGTGCACGGGAACAAGATGTACACAAACATATATTCATTTCATTGATCAAAATAGATTTATAATAACTAATTTCATTTTTCAAAATAGACCAGCAATCCTAGAAGAAGAAAAGTAATATACAACATATATTGTAACTCCGCACTACAGCCACCGGCTACATCACCCATGCGGCTTCACCTTCGACAACTAATAAAACGGGAAATTTCTAATATCATCCACCTTGAATAATATAATAACATCCACTTTCATTTTATTTTTATCTTGGAGCCTCATGGTCACATGTTCTAGGAAATTTTAATTTCAGACAGCAATGATATCTACCAGCAATAAGATTTCTAGATGCCCAGAAATGCAGTATATTTCTATGTATGGAAATATTTTTCAGTAATAATGCATAGGGAAAAGATATAATCATTTTTCTGACCTCAACCTCGACAAGCACAACTGCATCAAGATGCCCACTATTGACACAATATCTCCAGCGCCCTTGCTCAGTCCCGGCCTCTTTGTTCCTCACTGTGTAGGAAATCCGCACTGACGAATTCCTAACTCCTCAATCAGAACAAATTCCTCAGCAACCAGAAGAACTTCGTCTCTGTTACTGAAGAAATTGACTGAACTGTATGAGATTTCCAATGGCTTCACTCGAAGAGATTGGTAGGTGTAGGATTTTGAGTTGAGCATCACATGGAAATTTTTCCTTAGTATTTCCTCGACCCCCTTTAATAGTACGGTGTTTCCTATGGCTCAAGAAAGAGAAAATGAAACTACGAAAACAAAAGTCTTCACGCTTCACGTTCTTCGAATGATTGCCAAGTCTTCAAGGTCACACCAATTTTTTCACTTTCAAAGTCTTCAGAAAGTCTTCAGAAAGTCTTCAGAAATCCAAAGTCTTCAGTTGAAGAACTTCATTTTTAGGTGTCGACTTTCTCTGTAAATATCAAACTCCTCATAGACTTATAGACCTGTGTACACTCACAAACACATCAGTCGCTTAACCTATAAGTCTTCAATACACCAAAATCACTAAGAGGCACTAGATGCACTTACAATCTCCCCATTTTTTGTGATTGATGACAATATACATTAAGTTTTCAACGGGGATAAACATATAAAGTGTAAATACTGATATTGAGGAATTTGATTGCAAGATATAGAAGAACTCCCCCTGAAGATGTGCATAGTGAGAAATTTACTTTTGAAGCAATGCACACTTGAAGAGTATAATCTTGGAGATCTCCCCCTATATCTTGTAATTCATACACGCATTTGACATATAATATGAAGAATTTGAAATGCATGATGAAATATGGTGACTGATGTAATTCAACATGCGTGCATTAACATTAATGAGGAATAAGCATGTAGAAGAACTTAGCAAAAGTATCAGGCCACCATAGAGTTTATGTTTACAACTCGATCCAGCAAAGTCATCAAAAGAACGAGAGTTGTAACTTAGCAAAAAAACACCCATATAAGATAGACCCGCTTGAAGACTAACTCAAATTTCTCCCCCTTTGTCATCGAATGACCAAAAGGGTTGAAAATGAGGACTAATGCCCCTGAAGAATATCATGATGATGGAGGAGCGCCAGCGTTGTTGGGGCCGTGTGTCATTGTAGGGCCTACCGCAGTGTCGTCCAAGTCTTCTTACTCGTCCGTGTCGCGTGATGAAGAAAATGAAATGGCCACCAAGGAAGGAACCTTGACCTTCTTGTATTTGTTCGGTGGAGGAGCAGACCAGTCAAAATCTTCCTTGAAACCCATTTGCTTCAGATCTTCTTCACCATAAATAGAGATGTGACATAATAGCCCAGGTGCGATAGAAGACTTCATGGAGGTAGTAATTGTTTTTCTTCACTACATTATGTGTGGCAGTTATATTGTGAAGAATAGAACCAAACTGACGCTTAACCCATTTGTGGTTTCGATCCACATTCTGGCAAAGACTAAGAAGCAGCTCACGGTCAGTCATCACACGAGGAGCAGTGGCTTGAGGATTTGGCTTGGATGCATTGGAAGTAGAATCATGAGTGGTAGAGTCATCATTGATGGAATAAGATGCAGCTTTGCGAAACTGACCATCCAATGGACGAATGCCTTCATCAATAACAGCTGGTGCTTTGCCCTTCTCATTAGCTGAGGAATATGTCCGCTTGAGGACTTCAATCGAGGGCAAGTAGCTGAGGTGATTCTGAAAATCAGCTTTGTAGTTGAGTGAAGACCTTGTTCTGAGGAATCTCATAATCCAAGGGGCATAAGGCTTCAGCTCAAACGGAGAAATTGCCGCGCCAGCGCCAAAAAAAGGCCCCAGTCGTGCCCCCAGAAGCCCGTTTGTTGCCGGCTCGGGCCAAAACTGGTGCCGGCGGACCCAGGCCGAACCCGGCGCCCTGGGGGCGCTTGGGGAGCCGGCACAAGCGAAAAAGGCGCGTGGGCCCGCCCTGGAGGTGACCCGAGGGCCTTTTCCCGCCGTTTCTTGATGCTTTTCCCTCGCATCTCTCCCGCTCGCTCGCCTTCCTCCCGCCATTCTCTCCCTTTCTCCCGCCAAACCCCCTCCCCCTCCCGCTCGCCTTCCAGTCGCCGCCATGCCGCCGAAGAAGTACGCCATGCCGCGCGCGGCGGCAACCGCGACTGGCGCCGTGGCCCAGCCGAAGCAGAGGAAGCCGAGGGCGCCGCCATGGAAGCCCGACGTGCCCTCGACAAGGCCAAGGAGACATACAAGCCGGACGCGACAACTCCGGGCGCGTCAGAGGGGCGGCCGGACGGCCACAAATTGGCAAAGAAGGGGAAAAACGCCGACGCGGCAACCGCGCGAGTGCAGGAGTCCATCGAGCATTGCCTCGCTGACGCCCAGGCCCGGGCCGTCCTACGCGAAGAGAAAACCGAGGCGCGGTGGTCGTCGCTAATGAAGAACAACGCCATCAAGCTCGATCTGCTCCGGACGAACGTCGCCGTGAAGAAGAGGAACACCGACATGGCTTTTCTGATGGGCGGGGTGGACATGCTCCAGAGCAACGACGAGAAGCTCAAGGCGTGGTGCCTGGTGCAGCGCGGCCTCATCCTGAACGAGCTCCCGACGGCAACGCCGACGACACCGACGACGCCCACGACCACACGGACGCCAAGCCTGAACGACGCCTCTACATCGCCGCCCAGCAGTGCCGAAGCCGCGCCGACGCAGCCCAGCACCGAAGCAGCTCCGACACCGCCAACGCCTGGAGCCGAGCCCGCCGAGTGAAGCGTTGCGCAGGCGAACTTGCGGCGGCGGCAATCTGTTTTTTGTAATGCCAGACTACGTCCGATCGCCGGATTTGCGGCGTCTTTTGAGAGCGGGAACGACCAAGTTTAAATTTCCCGCATCCTGGGGCCAGCGCGTCGGGGCGTGACTGGGAGCTAGGTCGCCCCCAGAGGCCGAACTAGCGCCGGCACGCCCCCAGGCCGCTCTATTTAGGCGCCCTGGGGGGCCGAACGGCTGGAGATGCCCTGACGTTGCAGCCTCACGGGCCCTTCTGCAGGTATGCTAGCTCCTTCTCTCCTCTTCTTTCATACTGATGCAATTCTCTCATACTGATGCAAAAGGAGAGGTGCAAATCTGAAGATTATTCAATGAGGTATAATTGTTAAATTTGCCTATTTTGGCCCTTCTGCAGGCAAGAGTTATGTCCAGATGAGCTAACGCTTTACTATCCAAACCTTCTGAAGGTCATTGGCTCTGATTCTTTGGAAAAAAGGTTGAGAGCTATACACAACAACGCTAAAGATGGATTCCACGCAGGATTGCTGGGTCAAACACAGTCAAAATCGAACGGGCCACACGAGCCGTTGACCAGATCAGAGGCCATCGAACGGGCAGAACGATGCGAAATCGAGGGAGCCCTCTAATGGGCGGGTCGGCCAGCCTCCTTATATGTTAGAATGCGTCAATTTTAAAATATCCATGACTTTTTATTTAAAAAATCGTTCATCGATTCACAAAATGTTCATGATTAAAAACTAAAACGTTGTGTCTACAACAAAAGTATTGATGAATTCAAAAATGTTCGTCACAAAAAAATGTTTCTGAGTTTCAAAAGTTTTTCACAAATTTCAAGAAATATTTGCCTACGCAAAAAAGTAAACTTGTTGATGAGTTCAAAAAAACATGTACGCAGTTTCAAAAAATATTCTCTAACTTGTAAAAAGTTCATGAATTTAGAAAACGTTCGCAACTTCAAAAATGTGGTGAACATTTTGGGAGTGCATCTCCTCACATATATAGGGAGTGCAACTTAGAAAATTCCTAAAAGAATGTTCGCAACATGTACAAAAGACCAAATATATAGGGCATGCATCTCCTCACATATCGCGCGCGCGCGCGCACACACACACACACTTGGTATTCATGAATTGATTTTTTCTATGTTCATCAATTCAAAAAAATGCACATGATTCAAAAGTAAAAGTTTCAGTATACAAAAAATGTCCTTGAATTTATGACAATATTCAAGAAAATGCTTGGGATTTAGAAAAATATATTTCGTAAATTTTGAAAAAATGTTCATTGATTCAAAAAATATTGATGAATTCAAAAAAAATTCATCACAAACTGTTTCTTAATTTCAAAATGTATTCACGAATTAAACAAAAGTGTTCGCCTATGCAAAAAAAACTTGTTGATGAGTTCCAAAAAACATGTACGCCATTTCAAAAAGTATTCACGAATTTGTTAAAATTTCATGAATTAAGAAAAATTTCGCAACTTCAAAAATATGGTGAATATTTTTCCAATTCTATAAACAAATTTGAAATTCGAAAAATGTTCAGCCCAAATTTAAAAAATGTTGACTGATTTGAAAAAAATCATGAATTAAAAAATATTCGAAATTTCTGTATGCAGTGGGCTCAGGGAGGGGAGGGGGGTATGCACCATGTTGCTCGTGCCAAATAGGAGACTGCCAAAAAAGTGAACACGTACAAAAAACCAAAACACATAGAAGACAGCTGGGCCGTAGCTATAAAACAAAAGAAACAGGCCCGTACAGCCCAAAAAAAGACTGTGAATACCTAATTATGCTACTGACGGTGCTTAAATAACCGAGAACAATGCATGTCTCAGCTACCACACATCTCGGATCCTCGGTTCTCAGCTAACACGCTTCTTCAATCAATTACAACTATCTTTTTACAAATTAAGAAAGTTCGACTCAGATAATAAAACTACATAAAAACATATAATCATGTCTTCTTCTGAATAAAATATTGTAGTACACAACAGATTCAATTATTGTGACCGCTATAAATATTTATCTTCTAGTGCAAATATTTATATCCCTAGTTATTATGACGGCTATCTATATTTATCTTCTAGAGCAGATACTTATATCCAGAAGACATACATTTGCAAGTGTTTCTTGGTGCCAAAACCTACGTTAAGCTAAAATAAGTAGACACAAGCTTCTATTAATAGTCCAAAGAGGCCAAGTATGCATGCTTAAACAATACACCATGTCTATTTAGTCACATGTGAGCTCTTCTTGATCATGAAAGGTACCAGGTACCACAAAAATAGTTCAGCACCATCCAAATTGAATAAAGACCGAATAAATTGGCAATGAATCCTAATGCAATGATTGGAATAAGAATAAGACAAAAAAAGAGAAGCAACATAATAAACAGAGAAAGATTAAACGGACAGGTGATATAATGTCTGCCTCTTCTCGGAAAATCTAATGGCAACTCTATCAATTTCAAGTACTCTTATTGTAGATAACATCAGCATAAAACTTATGTATATCTATTGATTCAAGGCTATGGATTTCTTTCTTGAAAAGGAACGCAATTTATATATGAAAGGTAGCAGCTTTCATCGAAAAAGATTCTTGCTCCTGACACATAATTTCTTTACCGGTTTCTCAGCTATGAAGAAGAAAATGATTTCTTCCTCGCGGACAGAACTAATGGGCACCAAGAGCATTTGCACATTTCAATTCACTTGATGCTTTAACAAAGTGCCTCCTCTGCCCGAACAACTGAACACAAATGCGTCCTCTCATAGCCATGGCGGTGAACCTGCAGAGCAAACGCATGCAATGACTGAAATGAATGGGATGCTTTGCTCGGTTCTTCGAGGCCCATGCATACTATAACAGATTAATACCTGTGTCCGTCCTCCAAACAGGGCACGGCCGGCACGGTCTCCTCCAATCAGTGCAACGGACCACATCCTGCTTTGTTCGGCGGCGTCTGCGGCGTCCGTGGGGATCCGTGGCCATTTCTTTTAATGATCAAACATGACTCTTGCATAAGTGATATCAGTATCTGATTAAGATGATTTTTTAAGGCACCAAAACAAGAACTGGGTGAAGACAATAATAATAGATATTAGTATCCGACTAAGATGATCTAGCTAAATACCTGTGGGTTGCCACAGAATAACTCCTCTTGACATGCACGTCAATTGCCTCCCTTTAATAGCCTCAAATGCATAAGTTTACAACTACGAGTCGTGCACGGGAACAAGATGTACACAAACATATATTCATTTCATTGATCAAAATAGATTTATAATAACTAATTTCATTTTTCAAAATAGACCAGCAATCCTAGAAGAAGAAAAGTAATATACAACATATATTGTAACTCCGCACTACAGCCACCGGCTACATCACCCATGCGGCTTCACCTTCGACAACTAATAAAACGGGAAATTTCTAATATCATCCACCTTGAATAATATAATAACATCCACTTTCATTTTATTTTTATCTTGGAGCCTCATGGTCACATGTTCTAGGAAATTTTAATTTCAGACAGCAATGATATCTACCAGCAATAAGATTTCTAGATGCCCAGAAATGCAGTATATTTCTATGTATGGAAATATTTTTCAGTAATAATGCATAGGGAAAAGATATAATCATTTTTCTGACCTCAACCTCGACAAGCACAACTGCATCAAGATGCCCACTATTGACACAATATCTCCAGCGCCCTTGCTCAGTCCCGGCCTCTTTGTGTACAGCAAAAGCAAGAACATAGCAACAAGACTGCTTGGACGCTATTGCTCCACTTGACTTTGTAGATTGCTTCCTCAGATGAAGTTTTAATTACCTCTAGTCCTGAAATAAAAGAATGAAAATAATTTAAAGCCTCAATGAAATGATGAGGGACTAACAAAAACTTCACTCATTTTTTCGAGGGAAAACTTCACTCATTTTGTTATACCTTCAAATTAAGGGAGTAAGAAAGTCCCTCAATGCGCAGTTGCAAAAAGAGTGGAAACATAACAAAGTAAAATAAACCTGACAATCGTCTAAAAGGGTCATTTACACTTTTTTTGTCTTATTTTTTCCTCATTTGAAAGGGACATCACATTGTTTTTGTGTAAGTGCTTTACATAAGAATATAAGAAGACATGAATCAGTTTCATTCTTGGAGAAGTGCAGACTATATGAATGTAACGCCATACAGAGGCATGTTTCATGTGTGGCAGAGGCAGAGGTAAGGCTAAAGATCAGGAGAACACTAATAGAACCTTACCTCTGCCACACATGAAACATAGATAGGAATTAACATGCATGAACACTAATAGAACCTTACCTCTGCCACACATGAACCTTACCTCTGCTAAATACATGAAAGTTGTGGTCATTTCTCCCACATAGATAGGAAATTCAGACCGAATTTCCTTGACTTTCTCATCAACTTTTTTCTGCATTTGTGGAGGTAGAGTTTTCCTCTCGGGTAAAATACACGTTCCAGACAGAGGCGACGAATCACCTTGGCTCCGCTGTAGGCAAACACAAGCATCAGCAAGAAAGTTTCAACCTCATATGTATGGCTTACTTTAGATAACAGGAAAACAAGCATTTGTGTGTCTTTTCACAAAGTGCCTAGAGGCCATATCACGCATCAAAACTACTTGGGGCCAATTAAAATTAACATGCAAAGCTCAAGAACAGGGTCACCAAGGCAGCAATATTATGCAATGAATAAAGCACTAGAACGAAAACTAATTAGACCAACGGAGGAGTCACATACCAACGAACAAATCCCCGAAACAGTTTGGTGAATGGGGCTTTGCACAAGGAGATCGAAAAATGCAGCAAAATGAGCAAGAACACGGGTTTGAACTGTGGGGGAATTTTTTCTGGAGGTAGACGAAGGAGATGGGTGCTAGAATAAGTGGAGGGGCGCACGTAGGACCCACGAGCCTGCCAGGCGCGCCCAGGGGGTGGGCGCGCCTTCTGGGCTCGTGACCCACTGGTGCATCCCCCTGACATGTTTTATATCTCAGAAATTCTTAAATATTCCAGAAAAAATCATACTTGAATTTCAGGGCATTTGGAGAACTTTTATTTTCAGGTCATTTTTTTATTGGACGGATAATACAGAAAACAGGAAAACAGTGATATTTTTATTATCTTTCTTCTAAATAACAAAAAGTAAAAGTTGGAAACATAAAGTTGTGACTTCTAAATTCATCCGTCTCATGTTCATCAAAAGAAATCCATCAACGAGGTTGATCAAGTCTCCTTGACGAACTTTTTTCGAATCACATAAAACCGGAGAATTTTCGAAAAATCACTAGGTTACCTCAACGGGGATATGCATATCCCCAACAATAAGTATATCATATCTCCTTGACAGTAGGTATGGGGAATTCAAAGCCTCCAATAATAATGGATGAAGATTTTTCAATAGAATTAATGCAATGAACTCGATATTGTTTCTTCGAAAAGTGCACCGTGTGCTCATTACCATTGACATGGAAAGTGACATTGCCTTTGTTGCAATCAATAACAGCCCCTACAGTGTTTAAAAAGGGTCTTCCAAGGATGACTGCCATGGCATCATCCTCGGGAATATCAAGAACAACAAAGTCTGTTAAGATAGTAACGTTCGCAACCACAACAAGCACATCCTCGCAAATGCCGATAGGTAAAGCAGTTGATTTGTCGGCCATTTGCAAAGAAATTTCAGTAGGTGTTAACTTATCCAATTCAAGTCTACGATATAAAGAGAGAGGCATAACACTAACACCGGCTCCAAGATCACATAAAGCAGTTCTAACATAATTTCCTTTAATGGAGCAAGGTATAGTGGGCACCCCAGGATCACCTAGTTTCTTAGGAGTCTCACCCTTAAAAGTGTAATTAGCAAGCATGGTGGAAATCTCAATATCAGGTATCTTTCTTTTATTAGTCACAATATCTTTCATGTATTTAGCATAAGGAGACTTTTTAAGCATATCAGTCAAACGCATTTGTAAAAAGATAGGTCTAATCATTTCAACAAAGCGCTCAAATTCCTCATCATCCTTTTTCTTGGATGGTTTGGGAGGGAAGGGCATGGGTTTCTGAACCCATTGTTCTCTTTCTTTACCATGCTTCCTAGCAACAAAATCACTCTTATCATATCTTTTATTCTTAGGTTGTGGGTTATCAAGATCAACAGAAGGTTCAATCTCCACATCATTATCATTACTAGGTTGAGCATCAACATGAACATCATTATTAATAGTGTCACTAGGTTCATGTTCATCACCAGATTGTGTCTCAGCGTCAGAAATAGATATGTCATTTGGGTTCTCAGGTGTAACAGCAACAGGTTTACTAGCATGCAAGTTCCTATCATCTTTTTTTCTTCCTATTACCAGGATGACTAGGTGCATCGGCATTATTTTCTGAGAATCTTGCTCAATTCTCTTAGGACGGCCCTCAGGATACAAAGGTTCCTGAGTCATTTTACCACCTCTAGTAACAAATCTAACAGAATTATCATTCAATTCATTAAGCAAGTCATTTTGAGCCTTAAGTACTTGTTCTACTTGAGTAGTGACCATAGAAACATATTACCACCAACAAGTATGATGATGATGATGCATGACAGATTACCACCAACAAGTATTGCTAATGATGTGGTAGAAAAAAAACTATATTTGCTAGCCAATGTAAAAAACAAATAAGTAAGATGTCTACTTGTCATTGGATCAATGTCAGAAATGGATTATTTCTTTTGATTATGAACTTAGCACATTGTGAAATACGAAAATGTGTAGATTGTGAAGTTCAAAGAATGGCTGAAGATCATTAATTATGGACAGGCTCACATACTTTCATGTTGATTGCTTTTTACAGAGATAGCAGCTTAGATGAGAGAGATGCTGATCGTGGGTGGACCAATGAAGAATAAGAAAAAAGAAGAAGGGTGATTTAATTGTATAAAAGGTAAACAATGTTACCTGATGTGCATGAGGGTCCTAAAGGTATGTTATTGAACCATAAATATGTTGCAATGCATAGAAAAATAATTAAAATATATGAAAGATAATGGTTGAAAGCACAATTCTTATTTAATAATGTGGGTCATAAAACATCACTTGTGTATTTTCCCTTGCATTTTTTAGTTGTTTTCCCTTATATTTTCATAATGTATTTCCCGTTGCAATGCACGGGCAATTTTCCTAGTGATATATAACGTCCGAGTTTCTTTCATATACCCAACAAATGTATCCATTGTGTGTTGAGACATGGACTCGCATTTGGAAGTAAAAAAAAGATTGTTTCTTATTTTCCTTAGAGAAAAATACTGGTTCTTTTGTGTTCTTCATTATTTCAATTGCATCTATTTTGCAGAAAAACTTCCAATCTATTCATCTTCGATCATGGCAGTACAACGAATACCAGAAATAAAAATTACATCCAGATTCGTAGACCACCTAGCGACGACTACAAGCACCGAAGCGAGCCGAAGGCGCGCCGCCATCATCGCCCCTCCATTGCCGGAGCCGGGCACAACTTATTGTAGTAGACAGTCGGGAAGTCGTCGTGCTAAGGCCCCATAGGACCAGCACCCCAGAACAGCAACCGTTGCCGATGAAAAATAACGTAGATCGGAAGGATCCAAACCGAAGACACACGAACGTAGACGAACAACGACGAGATCCGAGCAAATCCACCAAAGATAGATCTGCCGGAGACACACCTCCACACGCCCACCAACGATGCTAGACGCACCGCCGGAACGGGGGCTAGGCGGCGAGACCTTTATTCCATCTTCAGGGAGCCGCCGCCGTCTCGCCTTCCTGAGTAGGACACAAACCCTAACAAGATTGAAAAAAACGACTAAAAACGGAGCCCTCCCGCCGGCCTTGCAAGGATCCACCGCGCCTCCATGGCCCTAGGGCCACCGGAGACGAGGCGGACCTGCGCCGGCGCCGGCGAGAGGCACAAACCCTAACTTTCTTTCTTGGAGGAGGAGGAGGAGCAGGGTTTGATGCAGTACGTACAACAAAATAATTATTTCAATTGCATCTATCTATTTCTTTTGAGCTTCTCTTTTTCTTTTGAGATCTAGAATAGAAAAGTCTACTCACATTTTAGTCCCCTGAAGATATATATTGCTAACATCTTCACATCATTAAACATCGGTCAATGCAAAAGCTAACTGAAAAAACAAATAAGTAGAGAACGCTTGTTGCCACAGAAATCTGAATACACATGGTCATATTTGCCGGTAAGCGTCCCTGGTTGCAATTCAGAATAAGCAGTGCGGGTAAGGAACTAAAGCACGTAGGGAGATAAAACATGAGATAACAAATACGGCAGGAACCAAGTGTTTTTGAGGTTATATGTGGCTTTCTCGCCGGTCGGAACCTTATTTTCCATGAAAGGCAATATCCATCATAATTTCCACACGCCTACAAGAATGAACCAATAACTCAATCAGTCAATCACGATGTATCTCAAGCAAACAGCTTGGCACAAAAAGAGCTTTGTGTGCTAGCCAAGCAAAACAGCCACAACGAAGCAATATCCAAGAACCAAAACATACAAACCACGTAATCCCCTATTCCCAGGATGACATGACATGGAAGTGGGAGGGATCAATTAAATGAACATATATTCAGAAGAAAAATATACGTACAGATCAACATGAGTTCTGTGGTGTACCTTGACTCCTTCGAGACGTCCACTACTTGGAGAGGTCCAGGTTTTGCTCGACTGCAAAGAAGACAAAATTGATCGCATCACTCGGAATTCTTGAGTTCAAAAGAAGACACTCGACGGAGAGGAATTACCATCAAGCATGTCGGACATCTCTTTGGTAGTGTCCTTCAAGTACTTGGTAGTGTCCTTCAATTCTCTTATTTTCTTCGCCCACTCGGCCATCTTCTTCTTGAGTTTCGAGTTCTCCTCTTCAAGTTTGCCATTCTTCTCCCTCGCATCAGCAAGTGCCTTGTCCTTGTCTTCGAGCGCCTTCGCCCACTCGGCCATCTTCTTCTTGAGTTTCGAGTTCTCCTCTTCAAGTTTGCCATTCTTCTCCCTCGCATCAGCAAGTGCCTTGTCCTTGTCTTCGAGCGCCTTCTTCGTAGTATCTAAAGAAACAACATTGTTGAGTCGCGCTTGGAGTCGACGATTCTCACCACGCACTTCTATTCGAGTGGAGTCACTCGGTTCAAAGATGAAAGAAAAGAATTGATGGTTCATTCGGTTGACAAAAACAAATATACCTCCTTGAGTCCTCAGCTCAGCCTGGGCTTTCTCCAAGTCCAGCTGAAGCTGGTTGATCAGACGAAGGTCCGCAGGGTTGACATCTCGGTGAGGCTCATCCCCACCGCCATCGCCATATTTGTCCTCGCTGCCTTCGGTGTGGTCCGCGTGTACGCTCCCACCTTCACTGTTCTCTCCATCATGGGATTGCGTGAACGAACGTTGTTCATCTTCAGCACATATATAGAATGAAGTGACAGATGTATATGTACAAGAACATATAGGACGCATGAGTTACCTCCTCTTTGGGCCGCGTTGGCGCTTGTATCGATTGGGCCACCTGCCGTGCGCCTCCTCGGCGGGAAATGGCTCTCCGACCAACACAGAGTCGCTGTCGCCGACGGCCTTGGGTGCGGGCTGCTGCGCCTGCGCTTTTTTCGATCTCTTCCTCTTCACCGGCGACTTGACGACGGGCGTTTGCTTGCGGTTGCGGGTCGAGGCCCAAAGTGGTTGTTCCGTGGCCATAGCAGCGGCCGGCGGTAGGCCCTCCATGTCCATGGCTAGTTCAACGTCCAGCTCGCAGCTCCCTGGATGGCAAGGAGATCGTGGAGATGGATCTGAATTGTGGGGGGTTTTAAAAGGAGGAGATTGCGGGGGAGATCGTTTGAATTTTGATGATGATTTTCCGGACGATCAGTTTTGGTTGGCCGATCAATCCGGAACCGCGTTGTTGGAGCTGTCTTTGCTCATGGATCGATTCCTTCCATTTTAATTTTGATTTACTTACGTGGTAAGTATATTCCAGTTCCCTTCCTTAAATTGCTTATTACGTCCCCATGCCATCATATAGTACAATATATATTTTTTTTGCGGAAAAAACTTCCAATCTATTCATCTTCAATCATGGTAGTACAACGAAAACTAGAAATAATAAAAATTACATCCAGATCCGTAGACCACCTAGCGATGACTACAAGCACTGAAGCGAGCCGAAGGCGCGCCGCTGTCATCGCCCCTCCCTTGCCGGAGCCGGGCAAACCTTGTTGTAGTAGACAGTCGGGAAGTCGTCGTGCTAAGGCCCCGTAGAACCAACGCACCAGAACAGCAACCGCCGTGGATGAAGAGTGTAGATCAAAAGGATCCAACCTGAAAACACACGAACGAAGACGAACGACGAACAGATCCGAGCAAATCCACCAAAGACAGATCCGCCGGAGACACAACTCTACACGCCCACCGACAATGCAAGACGAACCACCGGAACGGGGGCTAGGCGGAGAGACCTTTATTCCATCTTCAGGGAGCCGCCACCGTCTCGCCTTCCTGAGCAGGACACAAACCCTAACAAAGCTCGAAAAAAGATCTAAAAACGGAGCCCTCCCACCGGCAAGGACCGAGATCTACTCCGCCTCCATGACCATACGGGCACCGGAGACGGGATAGACCGGCGCCGGCGCCGGTGGGAGGCAGAAAGCTAGGGTTCTTGGAGGCGGCGGCTAGGTGCGCGTCCCGTGTTTCCATGATTACCATCAGATTTGGAATACGTGATTGATTGATTGATTTTCTTTCTTTTTTCAGTGTATGCACGCGGTTAATTTCCCCTTTTCCAAGGTATATATATGTGATTGATTTCCATTTACCGAGTGAAGTCTGAAATAAACCTTGTTTTCGTATGATCCACCTCCATATCCAGGTCGTTAGAGCCCTTGAGGTCTTCCCAAACAGGGATGGCGGATGTGGAGTGGGGCGAGACCTGAAACGCTGAGTCAGCTTCCCTCCCCCTCGCACTCTTTGCCCCCTAGTCTCCCTTTCTCTCTCTTGATGCATCGACTTCTTCTCTGTGGCGGCCATGGCGAAGAACGTATGATTGTGGCGACCTCTGATGAGCACTCCGACAGAAAAGAACAAGCATACATTCTTCTTCCGTGATGGTCATCATTCGGTGTTTCCCCCCTCTTCGGGCGCTATGTTTAGGGTTCAACAGGGGGAGGGGTCAAGTAGGATTTTTGGGAGGGGGGGGCGGATTTATGCCATGGTACAATAGTTCGATTTTTTGCTATGCACCAATTTCTTATACTTTGCTTCTAGTGTAGGATTTTCTCGTTGAAATCATGGAACCGACAGAGTTGTTGATTTTCATATTTGACTTTGGTGGCTAGTTCATACAAATTGCTCCACCTCTTGATTATGTGTGTGTGTGAGGGGGGGAGACTGGATTGTCGGAGATTGAGCGGACAAGATCTCATTACATGAGTTGAAAAGATGTAACAAGACGGCGCCAGAAAAGGTGTTTCGGGGGGCTCTTTAGGGGGTTTCCCCATATTTGAGAATTTATATAAGTGGAAATAGGTCAGGCGGAGCCACATGGGGCCCACAAGGTAGCAGGGCGCGCCATGTTGCCTTGCCATCTTCTCGTTTCATGTCTGGTCTCCTCCCAAAACTTCTAGGGTGTCTTATGTTCAGAAAAAAATTGTCAAAAAGTTTCATATCGTTTGGACTCTGTTTGGTACTGATTTTATGAAAAACCAAAAAGGCAGAAAACAGCAGCCGCCACTAGGCGCTAGGTTAATGCATATAAAGTATTTAAGATTGATAATATAATAGCATGAAACAATAAAAATTATAGATACAATGGAGACATATCACACCGCCGCTGCATGCTGCTATGCTCCGGCCGCTCGATCCTGCCCACTAGGATCCGCTCCTATGGCAAGATGCGCTTAACCGCAGTCCACTGAGAATCTCGAGGTGCATGAAGAAACTGATAGACATGGTTGACAGCATAAGAGACATCAGGACGGGTGATGGTCAAGTACTGCAAGACATCAACAATACTGTCATACTCAGTAGCCTCATCAGCGGAGAGAAGAGAACCATCGAGAGTAGAGAGTCTGTCAGTAGAGGACATAGGTGTAGTAGCCGCCTTGCACTGTAGCATACCAGCCCGTCGAAGAATATCATGAGAGTACTTCTGTTGAGTAAGTGTCAAGCCAGAACCAGATCTGGGGCGAGGCCTAGCCAGTCGCCAACACCACACACCAGGGCCCCGCCCAGCCCAACCCTCCGCAACCCACCATACAAGCACTCGAGCTCGGTCAGGCTCCGTGTGCCATAGACTAGCACCACGCCATCGCCCAAACCGCTGCCTTGAGTTGAGCGTGGAAGAGAGAGCCCGGCAGCACGCGCCGGTGGCGGTGAGGGCCTGAGGGGAGGAGGTTAGATGAGATTGCCTTGCCCCAGTGGCTAGGGTTAGCCCCCCTCGGTCACTCGGAGGAGAGACGTGATGGGGTTCGCTGGTCTCTCAAGATGCCACTGTTGGCCATCAGCTGCCCCTTGTCTCACCATATTTTTATGGACACCAATGCAAACATAAGTTTGTATGTGACAGGCAGCTTATTTCGTTCCAAAATTAAAAAATGATGAACAATTGCAAGAAACGTGAACAATGAAACTTTCAAGTCACAGCGTCTGTTATTCTCATTGGTTGTGTCCAAACTCAGTGCTCTAGCTCTTAGAGTCTTACTTAGTATATACACCTGAAAACAATATACCACTCTTAAAACCAGCCGACTAAATTAAGCTAGTAATCCTACCATGGATTTGCAAAGTTAAAAATATCATGAAGGAATGCTGGAGAACGATGAGGGTAGTAGTAACAAAAATTGATGATACTTAATTGGTGGTGCCATTTTGTACCATCAAGTATGGGTAGGGATGCGGTGGCTCATTTAGTGTTTTTCAGTCATCCGGCCCCAGCCCATTGAACACTTATCAGGGACAGTTTGAGGTGGGTGGGTGTTATCTTAATTAGATGGTCCGCATTCAGATATATACATGCGATATTACTGAACAATTTGAAGGTTTTTTGATTCGCATGATTCTCAAGACACAAAAATAGAGTGCCATGTCCTCTTGTATTTTGTAGAAAGAAAGAAAGAAAAACCGGAATTTAGATGGAAGAGTGTTTGATAGCACATGAAAACACGGGAATTCTACTAAAATCTTTGAGTGGATGAAAATTTTCTTTCAAAATGAAAATAAATCCCAAAAATTTCCATCCTCTAAATAAAAGATCAAAGTTCTTAGGAATCAACTGCTCAAAAAGAAAAACCTATGGAATTCCATTGAATCAAAGGAACCCTGAAGGTCGACGAGTATTAGTTATGGTCTTTGATGCGGAGGTGAGCGGGTGATATTTATGGACTTAATTATTAGTTGCTCGATGAGCAATCGGATCTGAGCTTTATCTCGTGTATATTGTTCACACTGTTTGGGTCGTTGGCACATTGATTAATAATTAAAGCTCTCAGAGTGCATATAAATATGCATGCATCGACCACTTAGTGATGTCATGCCTGATGGCGTCATCAATACAATATAGTAATGTACGTGCACCAGTGTCATTTCCAGTCATAATGTACTGCTCCCTCTGTTTCATATTAGTTTTCACTGAAACGGATGCATCTAGACGTATTTCAGTGCTAGATACATCCATTTAAACGACAACTAATATAAAATAGAAAAAGTATTAGAAACGTACGAGCGTGATTCATGAGTGCACATGCTTAGTCGGTGATTAAATTTGAGAAGCACGTATCAACCACTTGTGTTGAACATCTATAAATAGGCTCTTTCCCATCCATCCATGGTACCAAGTTACAACTACTACACACGCACACAACACACACATAATCCTAGCTAATAAGCCACAATGTCGCCTCAGTCTTTCACCTTGGAGACCACCACCACGACGCCTGCTGCCAAGGGGGCAAACCCTTCCTACTTCCAATCCGCTCCAGCTGGCCATGAGATGATCCAGCACAAGGAGCTTCTTCTCCACTTGTACGCCTACCAGAACGTCCAGAAAAGCCCAGATGCTAACCAGGCAGTCATAGTTGAGTCAAAGCGCCCCAAGTGTTTCGGAATCCTCGCTGCTAATGACTGGACCGTGTACGATGGTCCTGGCCACAATGCAAACCTTGTCGCGCACGCTCAAGGTTTGCACCTCGGGGCTAGCATGGCCAAAGAGAACTGGTTCATATGTTTCAACATGGTCTTCGTCGATCAGAGGTGAATTATTATTTTTGTCTTGCTTAACTATCTCTCTTTGAAATTTTACCGCATTGATTAAGTTTGCACTGGAGCCATAATAGGGTTTATGCAATTCAAACACCGTAAAGAAAATACTTCATCTTGAAATCGCGTCAACTATGTCTATATACTTGGAATAGGTTTACAGGTTCTAGTTTCAAGGTGATGGGGGACTTTCAAGGCACTGCCCACAACGGTGAATGGGCAATCGTTGGTGGGACCGGAGAGGTTGTAATATGCACAAGGTGTCATCGCCTTCAAGAAGACCCAACAATCCGAGAGAAACGCTAGGATCGAGCTTCATGTTCGTGCTATGTGCCTCTCCTTCTTAAGACCTCTGGTGTGTTGCTAGGCCGCGCCTACCTAGCTACTCTAGTATGTCCATTCTCTAGCTTGTTTTAACAACACCCGAGTCCGACCAGCTTTCTCTAGGTGACGGGAGCGTCATCGCCAAGATCGGCCCTTGGGGTAAAATAAGTGCGGACTTACTCGACATCCCCACGACACCGCAACGTCTAGAGCGCATCACCATCCGCCACGGTGTTGTCATTGATTCACTTGCATTTTCCTTCATTGACAAAGCTGGTGAACCATATAACGTTGGCCCGTGGGGTGGCCCACGTGGGGATAACAAAGACACGGTGGGTTCATCCGTTTAACTGATATTTTTTTCATATGTAAGCACTTGTAATGTGATTCCTACATGCAATTCTATTAACTTGATGATCTCTTCTCTTGCATACAGATCGAGCTTGCCGCTTCAGAGATCGTTAAGGAAGTCTCTGGGACAGTTGGTGTCTTCGCAGAAGATAATGTCGAATATAATGCTATAGCATCCCTCACCATTACCACAAATGTCCGCACGTACGGTCCCTTCGGAGAAACACAGAGCACCACTTTCAGTGTTCCTGTGCAGGACAATAAGAACATCGTGGGTTTCTTTGTGTGCGCTGGTAAATACGTGGAGGCGCTCGGGGTTTACGTGCGTTCACCCGTTTCAACCTAGTACGTCCCTGGGTGTTGCGTCACACCCTGTATGTCTTCCATGTTTCTATGTTGTGGCAATAAGGAAGAAGTGTGGTATCTATTTGTGGTGTAATGTTATATTTTTGTAAGCTTGTTGGTTTACTTATCAGCACAATTATCTTATCAATCAATGCAAAATAATGTTTGTACCTTTTGCAGAGAAACTTTATCACGCTTACCATATTGTACTCTATTAGAAAATAAATAGTGATGCATGAATTGTTTATGACGAAAAAGAAGACTTTCATCAAGAAATACAAAATGAATAGAGTCCAAGGACCACAAAAATTGTGAAGATCATTGATATATTCGTTTTCACGAGTCTAACAAGTATCAAAACAAAATGGAATGGTGAAGATCACTTGTGTTCATGAAATTATCATGGAGATCTTTTCTACTATGTGTAGAATATATGAGCAATTTTCCATTAATGGGGTTAAGACTAAACTTCCTTACCCCACTTGTCATGCATGAATGGGCCATATGGACCTATGAGATTTCCGAAGGATTATGGTAAACAGTAAGTGGGCTAGGCCCAATAATAACACTACAAATTGTTCAATGTTTTGATAACTAGTACAGGACCCCTCATCGCATGCAGTTTGACAAACTTAGTAGTTGCACTGTTTCGAGCGACCGAATGCATGCAGTTTTTTTCTGGGACTCCTGGTTCATCACAAGACAAGAATCACTCGATCTTTGTCCATTGAGTATCACGATAGTTGGTGGTGAGTTCCACGGTCTTCGTGCACTGAAATTCTGGCAATAAAATTCAGAATCGCTCAATCTTCAAGTAGACGATGTTACTGTATGAAAGAATTCAGATAGATTTTCTTGAGCTCACCAAATAGTTGAACGAGTCTATTTTTCTCTAAAAACAGAAGATGAGATTTTTTTTTCACAAACAACAACAACATCCACGTAATCAAATGTATATATTACCCGCACAAAATTATGTAGATACTATCAAATACTTTTCCCAAACATTCTTTTGAACTCAAGACAAATACATACAAGTTAGAAAACACACACAATACAGCAGCACCAAACAATCTGGTTGTTAGCTAAGCATTGAATTGAAGAAGGCGATTATATTACAGATAAAACCCTCACTCACAGAACATAAACCATCTCTTAATTTATTATCCTTATATAGGCAATCCCTGATAAAACTCTGTAAATAAACGAATTAAAACTTTGAACTTTTATTTTTATTTCAGGGTCTTGATGAATCTCTTCACTTGACGTACGAATAACTAACATTCAAAGAGCCCAACTAAGAAGTTTTCAGTCGAGAAAAAGAAACGAAAGCCTTGGCCTTGATTTTCCCATATCTTGGTGGTCGGTTCATCCAGCAAACTAGGCGCCGGCTCCAGCACCGTTTCCGCATCCACAGCATAAAACCTGGCTAGTGAAAGCCTCTCCTTGTCGGCATTCGTCACCACCCTGTGAAGCGGGCTCCTAAAGATTCCGTTGGTCATTATCTGCAGGCATCAAATATTTATTTACATACAAAAGATATATAACATAGGGACATTCTAGGATTCAGAAAATATATATGATATACAACACTGTTGATTGTAGATATATTATTCAAGAGAGCAGGTGCTTAGTTAGCTTCATATATACCTCCATGCAGTCTGCTACGTTAATCACCAACGTACTCCCTCTGTTCCTAAATATAAGTCTTTTAAGAGATTTCATTATGGACTACATATAGAGCAAAATGAGTGAATCTACACATTAAAATATGTCTATATACATCCGTATGTAGTTTGTAGTGGAATCTCTAAAAAGACTTATATTTAGGAACAGAGGGAGTATAAGGCTTGGCTGGAACATTGTACCATTTCCCGCCTCTCTCAACTTGCAAGCACCGACGTCGTGGTCGACCAAAAGTACGGTAAGGAGACCACCATCAGTGTGAGGCCTCCTGCCCAAAACTAGGTCAGGTCTAGGACATGGAGGGTAGTAGTTGAATCTAGCAAACCCAATAGCCTTATTTGATATTTGGTTGACGAAGTAATCCTCATCAAGGTCGAGGAGCTTGGCTATTGATCGCAATATAAGGTCTCTTGTTCTCTTGGTTTTTCTATGCATACTCATGTAGCAAATCCCTGTATGTAGAAAGAATGACTCCAGAATTAATACACCTTACATTTTGAAACGGAGGATAAAGGAGTAGGTAATTAACCTGAATGATTCCGGGTGAGTGGGCCACTTGGCGAAATTCCTCTCGTCTTCTGGCTCCACTCTCAAATGCTCAGGCTCTGATCCTGGGTGGTCACTACTTTGTCATTTCCATAGCCTTCCATCTCAAAGTGCTTGCCGTTTATCAGGTTGCTGTATTTCTGCTTTTCTTCGGACGGTTGCCTGAAGAAGTCTCGCGACGCACTCATCATGGCATCCATAAGGGACTCCTCGATTCCATGGTTGGTTGCCTCTTGCCTGGACAAAAAACTCAGCAAAAATTGAATAATTTTAGCTAGAAACTAATTAAGGGTGCACACACTCACCAGGAAGAGGCCCCAGGTCTGTAGAGCCGCTCGGACCTTGTCGGCCTCGTCGGCTTCCGTCAGCCGGCTAAGATCGATCAGAGGGATGGGCTCCGGCATCTCATCAGCGACCAGCATCTCATCAACCATGTACTCTTGCACCGCGCGTTGTCCGCACCAGCGACATATCCGTCTCGTTAGACGTAGTCATATTCTGTTGTAGTCTTGGATACTTACCAAAGTTTCAAATAGAAGGCTCTATGCCACTTAATGGCAGCTCGTACAAAAAATTATGAAATGCTATAGCATCCATATTGTGCTTTTCAGCATAAATCAGAAGAAGAAAATGAGAAGAAAAAAAATAAGCATACAATCCGTCATCTATATAACATATATAAATATACTTGACAATTGACATTTAACAACTAACATCCATATATATTTGCAAAAATAACCGCATTTTTTTAAATGAAGAATAAAAGAAGCAGTACAGATTTACAATAGTATATGACCGTGCTAAGTGATTATTGCTTATTGATTCAGCACCGATTGCGGAAACTGTAGCCATGATGTACATCTCTAGCTATCAGTCTATTAGATCTGATATTTACATCTCTATTGGATTGGATTCTTGATGCAGCCACCAACAAAACAGTCTAGAACGCACGCTAGGTAGGAAATAGAAATGAGGAGCATAATTACCTGATGTGTTTTGCTTGCTCGATCTTTGTCGGAGACCAAGTGGAGGTCGATCTCGTTGACGGAAGTGGCAGCAGCGAGCTGTTGGAGGAGGACCTTGGGGCAGGAGGAGGCCGGCGGCGACCTGAGGTGAGGTGCTAAGTCCGCCGTCGCCGTCTGCAGCCAGTGACAGCCGCACGTTGGCGATTCTTTCTCTGGAGAAAGGGGAGACGAGAGAGAGGGCTAGCTCTTCTTTGTCGGCCATATATGTATGTCTTGTGCTCCCAAAATATCTGACTCGCATATGCCCTATTTCACCTAATTAGTCACTAGAAAGGTGTTTATTAAATTGCATGTATGGTTTTCTCTATATTTTTTATAGTTGCACGGTCAGTGTCGGTGGGTGTACAGAATACAGACCCCGCGCGCGCGCGTGTGTGTGTCCAAAATGCAAATCTGAATCTTGTCCATCTATGGTTATCCATCTATGGAAACTTGAGATCTGGATCATCACAATGCCATTCTTTTTCATTCTTTTCGCTGATGAATGCTGGCTACTCCACATTACCAGGCGACTACACAGTTGCAGATTTATCACTTGCATTGTTATGTAAGTCACCTTGTACAAAAGCATCCGTATATCAAAAGATGCCTAATAAGATATCTCAAGGAGTGCAATCGGAGTTCATTATGAAGCTAGCTAGTACCCAAGAGCTAACTAGGCTGTATAATTTCAGATCATGAGACCACACAAATTTATTAAGGTACTCGCGCATTTATTGATGACCAGGGGACTAAAATATCCTAGTCCTCATACTTAAATAAGTTCTGTGCATCCTTAGGTGATGCATAAGCCAGGGAAGTGAAATTATCCCTCAATTTTAAGAGACTTGCTTGCATCGCCTTCAGGGGGCGCCTCGGGCGAACCCTAGCCGTCACCACCCCGACCATCCCTCCCTCCCTGCTTCCCCGCCGCCGCCAGAGGAGGCCGGCGAGCGAAGCTCGCCCTGCGGACGGCGTATGGCGGGATCTCCTCTCTCTGCGAGGGGATCTCTGGCTGAGACACGATGGCGACCCTGAGCGCCCGGCGTGAAGGCGGAGTTGGCATGTTTGGGCGGCGGCTGGGCCACCACGGCTGCGAGGGCAGCATGGGCAGTAGTACCTTCTACCTTGAGCAATGGAGAGTTAAAGAGATCTGGACACTTCTTCTGTTTTTTCTTCAAATATATGCTCCTTGGTCCTAAAAAATGTGATGAAGCTGTGATAGAAAATACTATGCAAAAAGAATCCAACCCATTAAGCATCGGGAGATTGGTGGCCAACCAGCTATGCCACATGGCGCAAGTTGGTTGGCCACGGTGAGCAACCTTCTGCAATGTTTTTTAGATGAAGTTGAGGATTTTTTTTTTAATGTTTCTTTGAATGATGGTCAGAACCTTTTTTTTTAAATGCATGGTTATGCAAAGTGGCTCTCGCCGGTAGGCTACGGTGGTAATTATTTCTGTTTGGCAACACAGTTTTTCCAAATCATAGTAATTAAAAACCTCAGTATTTCAATGTGTGAGAAATGAATACTATGGTTTTTAAAAACCACTTTTTCTTTGTTTTAGCAAAACTACCAACGTGTTTGGCAGGTACGGTTTTTCTCAGTTTTCTGGTTTTGACTTTTGACTACTCATTGCATAGATAATCCTGAAGATAGCTAGCTGAACCAAAATGAGCTACACTCAAGTGTTATACAACTACGAGATCAGCCTATGTAAATTAACAGCCGCCGCTTGCATGTAGTCCTATCTCTTAGACGCTAGGATCTGTAGTAGAGTTATCTTGTACCTCTAACCTTTGTACGCATGAAATTGATCGGCTAGCTAGCTTAGCCTGCTCTGTACAACTATGCTCAAGTATCAATCGATCTAGACCTCCACGCATGCGGATGTGCTAAGTTGACGTATGTGTACGTGCGCTATCCAATAGGATCAAACGTCTAGCACAATCTAATCTACAGGCTATCTGTTCTTGCGTTAGCACAATAGTCAATGATTGAAGAGATCAACGGCCAGAAAGATGGACTTGAGCGAGCATTTCTCAGTTTAGAAAAAATAGGTTGGGACCTCTTTCTCATATGCACCAAAAAACCATGGTTCATAAAACTGCAGTAATTGTCGAAGCCAAACACGTCAAAGTATTTAAAATCAAGTTTTCTAAAAAAAACATGGTATTCTCCTAAAACTCTAGAAATACCGAGCAATCAAACGTAGCCTTATTGTTCCATTCTAATAAATTCTTTTTGCATGATAATATGTGTCTTATTTATATATTATGAAAACATAGTACAAGCCATGTATATATCGACAAGACAAAATTGAAAAGACAACATAACGCTAGTCTTTGCACAAAAGAACACCTGCCAAGAAGTAAAATTACAAACAAGAATGAGGAATCCTTTGAGCTCGACACCAACACTCGCCACTTGTCTCTGACAACACCATAGCAGCCACCCTTGTTTAAGAATTCGTCTGATTAACCAGTTAACTTGCCAATTAATCCCTACTCATAGGTTCATGAGTAGCCGATAAGCTGATAGATCGTCCAATTAATTCATTAACTTACCGGTTAGCCTAGTAATCCCCTACTCGTGAGCCAACCAAGCGACTACCAATTAACTATTTCCTCAACAATGACAACAACCAAAGGAGAAAAATGACGGATTATTTCCATACCCGAGGTTGACGCGGCTCCATCGCTGATATGTAGCTTTACGGACCTTCAAGATGATTCACCAAAGGTGAAACCATTATGTTTGAACGAATCAGACTGGGGCAACACCGCGGACACGCCATCGAACTCCAGATCCAGCACCACCACGTGACTAAGATGTCGGAGGACGAAACCATACCTTTCATCCACGAACCATGGACCCAGTTCGTCTGATGTATAGCAGGTGTTGCTTAGGGGATGGTACATTGTAGTATATCATATACTGTAACAGCTACACTAGTAGAAAACAGGTCTTTGGTTGAGGCCTAGGTAAAGGCATTAATCCCGGTTCACTCACAACCGGAACCAAAAGATGCATCTGTCCCGGTTCGTGAGGCCAGGGCACTGGCCGGGCCTTGCGGGCCATTGGTCCTGGTTCGTCTGACCCCAGCTCTTGCACTGTTGTGCGCATCAGCGAGATATATGTCTCGTCGGACGCAGCCATTTTGTTCTAGTCGTGGGTAAATAGCGGGCTATATATGCCACTTAAATCAAGTGGGAGAAACAGAAGAAGAATAATAAGTATATAATCTGGCATCTATACACACACACACACACACATTTACTAGCTAGCTACTATCAGTATATTGGATCTGATATTTATTTACATCTAGCTATATAGTAGTAGTACCAGAGTATTGGGTCTGAATCTGATGCACCAACCAACCAAAGAGTACGTCATCGATCGACATGAGAAGGTTAATTAAACGACGGTAATAATTACCTGATGGGCATAATTTTGCTGGCTAATTGTCGGAGACGGAGTGGAGGTCGATCGATCTCGTTGCTTGCGTTGCGTTGCCGGAAGTGGCAGCAGCGATGGCCTTGGGGCGACGACAGTGACCAGGGGAATGGGAGGCGGCGAGCTGCTCAGCTCGCCGTCGGCAGCCACTCGTTCGCGATGTTTTCCTGAAAGACGAGAGGGGCTCTTCTTTTGTGGGCCATATATGTTGATGTTGGTGCTCCCAAAATATCTGACTCTCGCATGCATTCCCGTACGTCCCGGTGGGCCAAAATTGTCATGCATGTCGGCAGCTCGTCACTATTAGGCTGATCATAATGAGGAGTAACTTATACGAGTGTCATGCATATGACATTAGTCTAAGTTACTATTTTTCCAGTGCAAAGTAACATAATAGTAGTGTCATAGATTGCTTCATTTAGGTGGTGTTTGGTTCTCTAGTCCTAGGACTTTTTCTAGTCCCTAGGACTTTTTGAAAAAGACTCTCAAGGAGGTACTTCTAAGGACTTTTAGCAAAAAGTCTCAAAAAAGTCCCACCCTGTTTGGTTTGCTAGGGACTTTTTCTAGTCCCAACACAAAAAAGTCCCTGGAACCAAACAACCCCTTATTAGCTCATAGACTCATTTTACCTCGGAAAGCGTACCACAAGCACCTCTTTCCTCATTAAATACTTGTCACATAAGCAAAATCGTCTTGCGATGTGTTAAGTTACTACCTAAATTACCCCCACTATGGCTAGCCTTAGAATCTGGTTTTTTCCTGACTTCCAGAACTTCGCCGAGTCCATTTTATCGGAAACTCGCCAAACTACAGCTTGGTTCAAAATTAAACTTGGCAGTGATAAACTGCTTGGCAAAACTCTGGCTTTGCCAAGTTCCAACGAAAAACGACTCGGCGAACTAAATAAACTCGGCAGAATCTCAAGTTCACCGAGTTCCGGCAAGGAAAAAAACTTGGCAAAGCCTGGCCGGTGGGCCTTGCTGTAGAGCAAGCGACGGAGCCGTGACGGCGGCCTTTGTTTGCCGGGTTTCGTCTAATGGAGACTCGACAGGCATTTTCCATTTTTCATTTTTTTAAATAGAAAATCCAGGGGTCACATCTTTGCCGACTTTCGACACTTGGTAAACATTTTCCTTTTTTCATTTTTTAAAAAATTGCAGGATTTGCCAAGTTTTTGATAAAACAAACTCGACAATGGTTTAGTCCCACCTCGCCGCGCGAGGAGCGCCTTAAATAGCCGTGTCGTCTAAAAGCGGTAAGCTTGAATCATCATTGCACACTGTGATGAATATGAACTATTATTATGTGTATCTTCTCGGCTTATACCCAAAGAAAAATATTCTATCTTCTCTGCGTATAACCAACCAGAGAAGATTCACACCATATCCCTTTGATGGTTGCTCAACTTTTTTTTGAATCATTTCATCAAGCTCCATCGGTCCATACTGCTCGCCTGGGTCGCTATATTTTTACTATGACATCTGCACGGTAGTTTTGAGCTCCTGGTGGTTTTAGGGGGGTTTGAGGCTCCTGATGGGTTTCGGGGTGTTTGAGGAGGCAGGGCCACATGGTGCAGAGGTCACCGCCACCGGACGCCGCCCCGTGCTCATTACTTCTAGGTCATCGATGGTTTGATCGTCGAATGATGGCCAAGGGAACCCGTATGCAGATGGATTCTCGTCTGCAATAAACATTATTTGAAAGTAAAAGAACAAAAGGGTAAGTGAAAAACCGATTTAACTTAAAAACTCTCTCTCAATGTGAGTAGGTGCATCAATCCTTGCTTTGTGAAAGAGCTAACTTTATTAATGAATTGCTAGATGTACATCGACCTAATCATACGTGCATCTAGTCACCCCACACATACGTCCAATGCCGCATATACATCCAGTAATCACCCCGCAAATACGCCCAATGCCGCATATCACTATATACCCTAATCATACCTGCATCTAGTCATAGATTTGCTCATGATGCTACACAACAACAAAAAATATGCTACATGTCATAATCCAAGGTTGTATGCACAAGTTAAAGCCATTAAACTGCAGCCCCCCGCGAGTGGCCAGGAGCGAACCCTAGCCGCCCCCACTAGCCACACCCCGCCGCCGCCGGCAGGAATCGCCGGGCGAAGCCCGCGCGGCTCGGCGGCGGGGGGTTCCTTTTACTCCTCCCGCTCGAGATGGTGCAGCGCGGGCCGGCCGCTCCAGGGGGAGCTCGGGCGCGCTGGCGCTCGGGGCGGCGCGGCGAGGCAGCGCGGGGTGGCGGTGCGCGGTGCGCGAGCGGGCGCGGCCAGGTGGTGCTGGCGCGGCGAGGGGCATGGCGGCGCGTGCGTCGGGTGCGGCCTTGATGCCCCTCAACGGGATCTGGCGGGGACGGCATGGCGATTGGCGGCGCTCCGGCGGCTCCTGGCGCGTGGATCCGGCGAATTGGGATGCGGTCGGCGGCTCCTGGCTGCTTGATGAGGCTCCTCCCGACGGTGTTGCGGCTGCAGTGGGTTGCTCCGGCTTCGGCCCGGCAGCCCTGCTCGGCGGGTTGGGGCGGGGTGGCGGCCCGCCTTCCCGGCTTGGTGCTGACGAGCTGGCCAGTTTGCTAGCCCGGCATGGTGGTGGCTGCCGGGGCGGCGGCCCCGGATTTGGTGGAAGCGGCTTCGGCTGGGAGGTGGTGCGCGCATCTGGGCGTGGTGGGTCTCGGGATCCCACGGCCAGTTCGAGGTCGGCCTCGGCAGGATGGGGTTCGTTGGCTGCGTTGATGCGGGCAGGTGGTGGTTGAGCATCTCCGGGAGAAATCCTATGTCCGGCCTCTGCCGGATCTAGCGACGGCGACGCCCGTGGGCGTCGTGCTCTTTCTTGGAAGCGTTGCTGTTGTGTGGTGCTCCTCCCCCCCTCCCCGCGGCCTTGGCTCCGGAGGGAAACATCAGATCTTCGAGATCGGGCGATGAAGGCGCCTTCACGTCTTCTTCCTCCTTGGGGGCATCGTCTCGGAGCCGGCCACAACCTGGAGACCAGTGGATGGCGGCATCTTCGCCGCGTGGGTTGCGGCATCTTCGCCGCGTGGTTTGCGGCATCTTCGCCACGTAGTTTGCTGAGGCGGCCATCTCGGGGGCGCTGATTTCTGTTTGGCAACGATGATGGCGTCGAGAGGAGCTTTGGTCGCGGCTCGGGCTTCGGTAGTCGGATCTTACCGGCGTGTCCGAGGTGTTCTTCCGTTGGTTGCTTGGTTGCTTGAAGTCGGAGCTGCGGTGGAGTTGTCCATGCGGTGACGATGACAGGCGCTCAGTGGTCGGCTTCGGCGGGCACGGTCGATGCAAGTCCTGCATATTCCCTTGTGATGATCATCGTCAGAGTCGGAGCTGTCAGTTGTTCGCGCGTGTGGCCTTGTGTTGGCATGTGCCGTCATGTTTTCGGTGCAGCGATCCTCTTTGTAGCTCCGTGATCCCATGTCGGTGGCCAGGTTGGCCGGTGGTTCCCATGCTATATGGGTTGGATTGTATCGGTTTTAGCCCGGTTTTCCGTCAATTAACCGGGCAATTCTCACTCCTTCTTAATGAATGAAAATGGCAAGTCTTTTGTCTCGTTTAAAAAAAATTAAACTGCAGCCCTACCACAAGCAAATTGTGCCGCACCCCATCAGATACCCATATAGCTGATGTCTGATGGGTAGTGCCATTGATTGCCTATTTTGCGAGAGCAATTTGGCTCTCGAGATGGCTTCTAGTCAAAAAACGTTCAACATAAAAACTGTTTGTCTTGTCAAAACGAATAAATATGATTTTGGAGTCATTTCCAACCGAGGTCCTTTACTACCTCAAAAGTGACCCGCAACGTGCAGCTAGCTTTTAAACCAGATAGTTTTGGAAGGTTCAAATTCCGAGTTAGACCCAAACTAGGGTTTTGGACGTGAATCGGAATCTTTCCTTGCATAGGAAGTCCAAACCAAAGCTCCATTTTTTCCAATCTAAAACATAATACAAAAAAATTCTAATCTAAATTAGCCTAGACAGGGGGGCCACGGCCCCTGCAGAGATGTGCATAGCTCCGCCAGTGATGAGGGGGTGACTGCCGATTGAAACAACGACACCCACACAACACACTAGTCACTTTTTCATCTACGTTTTGTCTCTTCCTCGTTCTTAGTCGTTTTTCGTGTTGGAGAGCTGCGAATCCCAAGGTTGTAGGGGTGGTTGAACCGATCTAGGGCAACCCATAACCGCCGCACTCCCCGACGGGGTCCCTCGCGGGCGTGCGGTGTTTTCGGGTCTCAAAAGCTCTCGCCGCTCTCCTATGACTCGCGCCTCGGGCGAGGTGTCTTACGTACCGCGCTCGACGCCGGAGGTACATGTTGACGTGTTCGTGTGCGAACACTACCATCATCAGAGGTTGGAGAAAGTTGTTATTCACGAGACATGAAAGCAAAGACTAGGTGATTTGGGGCTCTTGAGGTTGTATGACCCACAAACTGACGGACACGCCTTTCTTCGTGGAACCTGAGGCACTTACTGTCAGAACAGGAGCACGGCCAAATTGAACATTGAACATATAAACCCGGAAGAACTGCTAGGCAGGACCAAGGCCTCCACATCGCATTTAAATCGCTATGAACAGTACTCGTGCCACCGCCTGCAAATTTTGTGCCCCACCGAGGGCATTTTAGTCTTTTCACCTTTGGGTATAAAAGGCAGCCCGCCCATGGAGAAACCCTAGCCGCTCCCTCCGCCCGCACTCGAGCCCCGCACTCGCGCCTCCGCCCGCACTCTCTGCTCTCTTCCCCGATCCCCTCCCACGAACACTAGCCTCTGGTGCCGCACCCCTTCCTTCCCCCGTCCGTCCCCACCACCCCTCCCACGCGCCGCGAGCCCCTCCCTCCTCTTCGTGCCGCCGGTCGTCGCGGCGATGCAGAGCAAGACACCGAACTGCGGGAGCTCGCCGTGCGCGTGGAGCACCCAGAGAAAAAGCGGGCAGCGAGAGAAGGACGCCGCATCCACCGCTCCCCCGCGTCGAATCAGCCACCGCCATGGAGCAAGAGAAGGACGCCGCGTCCGCCGCTCCCCCGCGTTGAACCAGCCGCCGCCAGGGAGAAGGACGACCAGCAGGAGGGCCAGCGCTGGAGGAGTAGCCATCAGGGACCTCGTAGCCCTCAACGAGCACCGGTGAGCGACAGGGAGACCACCATCTCATCATATCCTCCCAGATTCTTGATCTGGAGCAAGGGATAGACGCTGCCACAGGCTGTCGGGGATGCCTCTACATTGTCGTCGACTAGATGAGGGAAGCAGCAAGATGCTGACGTATGCATCGAACGTGGGCTGCTTCAGCTTTAGGGGTGATTTGATGATGGTGCAAGGGCCCCCGCTTCCTTGTTGTGAGGGCATCTCCAGCCGCGCCCCCAACAGGCCCTCCCTAGGCGATTTTGCCACGCCAGCGCCAAAAAAAGGCCCCAGTCGTGCCCCCAGAAGCCCGTTTGTTGCCGGCTCGGGCCAAAACTGGTGCCGGCGGACCCAGGCCGAACCCGGCGCCCTGGGGGCGCTTGGGGAGCCGGCACAAGCGAAAAAGGCGCGTGGGCCCGCCCTGGAGGTGACCCGAGGGCCTTTTCCCGCCGTTTCTTGATGCTTTTCCCTCGCATCTCTCCCGCTCGCTCGCCTTCCTCCCGCCATTCTCTCCCTTTCTCCCGCCAAACCCCCTCCCCCTCCCGCTCGCCTTCCAGTCACCGCCATGCCGCCGAAGAAGTACGCCATGCCGCGCGCGGCGGCAACCGTGACTGGCGCCGTGGCCCAGCCGAAGCAGAGGAAGCCGAGGGCGCCGCCATGGAAGCCCGACGTGCCCTCGACAAGGCCAAGGAGACATACAAGCCGGACGCGACAACTCCGGGCGCGTCAGAGGGGCGGCCGGACGGCCACAAATTGGCAAAGAAGGGGAAAAACGCCGACGCGGCAACCGCGCGAGTGCAGGAGTCCATCGAGCATTGCCTCGCTGACGCCCAGGCCCGGGCCGTCCTACGCGAAGAGAAAACCGAGGCGCGGTGGTCGTCGCTAATGAAGAACAACGCCATCAAGCTCGATCTGCTCCGGACGAACGTCGCCGTGAAGAAGAGGAACACCGACATGGCTTTTCTGATGGGCGGGGTGGACATGCTCCAGAGCAACGACGAGAAGCTCAAGGCGTGGTGCCTGGTGCAGCGCGGCCTCATCCTGAACGAGCTCCCGACGGCAACGCCGACGACACCGACGACGCCCACGACCACACGGACGCCAAGCCCGAACGACGCCTCTACATCGCCGCCCAGCAGTGCCGAAGCCGCGCCGACGCAGCCCAGCACCGAAGCAGCTCCAACACCGCCAACGCCTGGAGCCGAGCCCGCCGAGTGAAGCGTTGCGCAGGCGAACTTGCGGCGGCGGCAATCTGTTTTTTGTAATGCCAGACTACGTCCGATCGCCGGATTTGCGGCGTCTTTTGAGAGCGGGAACGACCAAGTTTAAGTTTCCCGCATCCTGGGGACAGCGCGTCGGGGCGTGACTGGGAGCTAGGTCGCCCCCAGAGGCCGAACTAGCGCCGGCACGCCCCCAGGCCGCTCTATTTAGGCGCCCTGGGGGGGCGAACGGCTGGAGATGCCCTGACGTTGCAGCCTCACGGGCCCTTCTGCAGGTATGCTAGCTCCTTCTCTCCTCTTCTTTCATACTGATGCAATTCTCTCATACTGATGCAAAAGGAGAGGTGCAAATCTGAAGATTATTCAATGAGGTATAATTGTTAAATTTGCCTATTTTGGCCCTTCTGCAGGCAAGAGTTATGTCCAGATGAGCTAACGCTTTACTATCCAAACCTTCTGAAGGTCATTGGCTCTGATTCTTTGGAAAAAAGGTTGAGAGCTATACACAACAACGCTAAAGATGGATTCCACGCAGGATTGCTGGGTCAAACACAGTCAAAATCGAACGGGCCACACGAGCCGTTGACCAGATCAGAGGCCATCGAACGGGCAGAACGATGCGAAATCGAGGGAGCCCTCTAATGGGCGGGTCGGCCAGCCTCCTTATATGTTAGAATGCGTCAATTTTAAAATATCCATGACTTTTTATTTAAAAAATCGTTCATTGATTCACAAAATGTTCATGATTAAAAACTAAAACGTTGTGTCTACAACAAAAGTATTGATGAATTCAAAAATGTTCGTCACAAAAAAATGTTTCTGAGTTTCAAAAGTTTTTCACAAATTTCAAGAAATATTTGCCTACGCAAAAAAGTAAACTTGTTGATGAGTTCAAAAAAACATGTACGCAGTTTCAAAAAATATTCTCTAACTTGTAAAAAGTTCATGAATTTAGAAAACGTTCGCAACTTCAAAAATGTGGTGAACATTTTGGGAGTGCATCTCCTCACATATATAGGGAGTGCAACTTAGAAAATTCCAAAAAGAATGTTCGCAACATGTACAAAAGACCAAATATATAGGGCATGCATCTCCTCACATATCTCTCGCGCGCGCGCACACACACACACACTTGGTATTCATGAATTGATTTTTTCTATGTTCATCAATTCAAAAAAATGCACATGATTCAAAAGTAAAAGTTTCAGTATACAAAAAATGTCCTTGAATTTATGACAATATTCAAGAAAATGCTTGGGATTTAGAAAAATATATTTCGTAAATTTTGAAAAAATGTTCATTGATTCAAAAAATATTGATGAATTCAAAAAAAATTCATCACAAACTGTTTCTTAATTTCAAAATGTATTCACGAATTAAACAAAAGTGTTCGCCTATGCAAAAAAAACTTGTTGATGAGTTCCAAAAAACATGTACGCCATTTCAAAAAGTATTCACGAATTTGTTAAAATTTCATGAATTAAGAAAAATTTCGCAACTTCAAAAATATGGTGAATATTTTTCCAATTCTATAAACAAATTTGAAATTCGAAAAATGTTCAGCCCAAATTTAAAAAATGTTGACTGATTTGAAAAAAATCATGAATTAAAAAATATTCGAAATTTCTGTATGCAGTGGGCTCAGGGAGGGGAGGGGGGTATGCACCATGTTGCTCGTGCCAAATAGGAGACTGCCAAAAAAGTGAACACGTACAAAAAACCAAAACACATAGAAGACAGCTGGGCCGTAGCTATAAAACAAAAGAAACAGGCCCGTACAGCCCAAAAAAAGACTGTGAATACCTAATTATGCTACTGACGGTGCTTAAATAACCGAGAACAATGCATGTCTCAGCTACCACACATCTCGGATCCTCGGTTCTCAGCTAACACGCTTCTTCAATCAATTACAACTATCTTTTTACAAATTAAGAAAGTTCGACTCAGATAATAAAACTACATAAAAACATATAATCATGTCTTCTTCTGAATAAAATATTGTAGTACACAACAGATTCAATTATTGTGACCGCTATAAATATTTATCTTCTAGTGCAAATATTTATATCCCTAGTTATTATGACGGCTATCTATATTTATCTTCTAGAGCAGATACTTATATCCAGAAGACATACATTTGCAAGTGTTTCTTGGTGCCAAAACCTACGTTAAGCTAAAATAAGTAGACACAAGCTTCTATTAATAGTCCAAAGAGGCCAAGTATGCATGCTTAAACAATACACCATGTCTATTTAGTCACATGTGAGCTCTTCTTGATCATGAAAGGTACCAGGTACCACAAAAATAGTTCAGCACCATCCAAATTGAATAAAGACCGAATAAATTGGCAATGAATCCTAATGCAATGATTGGAATAAGAATAAGACAAAAAAAGAGAAGCAACATAATAAACAGAGAAAGATTAAACGGACAGGTGATATAATGTCTGCCTCTTCTCGGAAAATCTAATGGCAACTCTATCAATTTCAAGTACTCTTATTGTAGATAACATCAGCATAAAACTTATGTATATCTATTGATTCAAGGCTATGGATTTCTTTCTTGAAAAGGAACGCAATTTATATATGAAAGGTAGCAGCTTTCATCGAAAAAGATTCTTGCTCCTGACACATAATTTCTTTACCGGTTTCTCAGCTATGAAGAAGAAAATGATTTCTTCCTCGCGGACAGAACTAATGGGCACCAAGAGCATTTGCACATTTCAATTCACTTGATGCTTTAACAAAGTGCCTCCTCTGCCCGAACAACTGAACACAAATGCGTCCTCTCATAGCCATGGCGGTGAACCTGCAGAGCAAACGCATGCAATGACTGAAATGAATGGGATGCTTTGCTCGGTTCTTCGAGGCCCATGCATACTATAACAGATTAATACCTGTGTCCGTCCTCCAAACAGGGCACGGCCGGCACGGTCTCCTCCAATCAGTGCAACGGACCACATCCTGCTTTGTTCGGCGGCGTCGGCGGCGTCCGTGGGGATCCGTGGCCATTTCTTTTAATGATCAAACATGACTCTTGCATAAGTGATATCAGTATCTGATTAAGATGATTTTTTAAGGCACCAAAACAAGAACTGGGTGAAGACAATAATAATAGATATTAGTATCCGACTAAGATGATCTAGCTAAATACCTGTGGGTTGCCACAGAATAACTCCTCTTGACATGCACGTCAATTGCCTCCCTTTAATAGCCTCAAATGCATAAGTTTACAACTACGAGTCGTGCACGGGAACAAGATGTACACAAACATATATTCATTTCATTGATCAAAATAGATTTATAATAACTAATTTCATTTTTCAAAATAGACCAGCAATCCTAGAAGAAGAAAAGTAATATACAACATATATTGTAACTCCGCACTACAGCCACCGGCTACATCACCCATGCGGCTTCACCTTCGACAACTAATAAAACGGGAAATTTCTAATATCATCCACCTTGAATAATATAATAACATCCACTTTCATTTTATTTTTATCTTGGAGCCTCATGGTCACATGTTCTAGGAAATTTTAATTTCAGACAGCAATGATATCTACCAGCAATAAGATTTCTAGATGCCCAGAAATGCAGTATATTTCTATGTATGGAAATATTTTTCAGTAATAATGCATAGGGAAAAGATATAATCATTTTTCTGACCTCAACCTCGACAAGCACAACTGCATCAAGATGCCCACTATTGACACAATATCTCCAGCGCCCTTGCTCAGTCCCGGCCTCTTTGTTCCTCACTGTGTAGGAAATCCGCACTGACGAATTCCTAACTCCTCAATCAGAACAAATTCCTCAGCAACCAGAAGAACTTCGTCTCTGTTACTGAAGAAATTGACTGAACTGTATGAGATTTCCAATGGCTTCACTCGAAGAGATTGGTAGGTGTAGGATTTTGAGTTGAGCATCACATGGAAATTTTTCCTTAGTATTTCCTCGACCCCCTTTAATAGTACGGTGTTTCCTATGGCTCAAGAAAGAGAAAATGAAACTACGAAAACAAAAGTCTTCACGCTTCACGTTCTTCGAATGATTGCCAAGTCTTCAAGGTCACACCAATTTTTTCACTTTCAAAGTCTTCAGAAAGTCTTCAGAAAGTCTTCAGAAATCCAAAGTCTTCAGTTGAAGAACTTCATTTTTAGGTGTCGACTTTCTCTGTAAATATCAAACTCCTCATAGACTTATAGACCTGTGTACACTCACAAACACATCAGTCGCTTAACCTATAAGTCTTCAATACACCAAAATCACTAAGAGGCACTAGATGCACTTACAATCTCCCCATTTTTTGTGATTGATGACAATATACATTAAGTTTTCAACGGGGATAAACATATAAAGTGTAAATACTGATATTGAGGAATTTGATTGCAAGATATAGAAGAACTCCCCCTGAAGATGTGCATAGTGAGAAATTTACTTTTGAAGCAATGCACACTTGAAGAGTATAATCATGGAGATCTCCCCCTATATCTTGTAATTCATACACGCATTTGACATATAATATGAAGAATTTGAAATGCATGATGAAATATGGTGACTGATGTAATTCAACATGCGTGCATTAACATTAATGAGGAATAAGCATGTAGAAGAACTTAGCAAAAGTATCAGGCCACCATAGAGTTTATGTTTACAACTCGATCCAGCAAAGTCATCAAAAGAACGAGAGTTGTAACTTAGCAAAAAAACACCCATATAAGATAGACCCGCTTGAAGACTAACTCAAATTTCTCCCCCTTTGTCATCGAATGACCAAAAGGGTTGAAAATGAGGACTAATGCCCCTGAAGAATATCATGATGATGGAGGAGCGCCAGCGTTGTTGGGGCCGTGTGTCATTGTAGGGCCTACCGCAGTGTCGTCCAAGTCTTCTTACTCGTCCGTGTCGCGTGATGAAGAAAATGAAATGGCCACCAAGGAAGGAACCTTGACCTTCTTGTATTTGTTCGGTGGAGGAGCAGACCAGTCAAAATCTTCCTTGAAACCCATTTGCTTCAGATCTTCTTCACCATAAATAGAGATGTGACATAATAGCCCAGGTGCGATAGAAGACTTCATGGAGGTAGTAATTGTTTTTCTTCACTACATTATGTGTGGCAGTTATATTGTGAAGAATAGAACCAAACTGACGCTTAACCCATTTGTGGTTTCGATCCACATTCTGGCAAAGACTAAGAAGCAGCTCACGGTCAGTCATCACACGAGGAGCAGTGGCTTGAGGATTTGGCTTGGATGCATTGGAAGTAGAATCATGAGTGGTAGAGTCATCATTGATGGAATAAGATGCAGCTTTGCGAAACTGACCATCCAATGGACGAATGCCTTCATCAATAACAGCTGGTGCTTTGCCCTTCTCATTAGCTGAGGAATATGTCCGCTTGAGGACTTCAATCGGGGGCAAGTAGCTGAGGTGATTCTGAAAATCAGCTTTGTAGTTGAGTGAAGACCTTGTTCTGAGGAATCTCATAATCCAAGGGGCATAAGGCTTCAGCTCAAACGGAGAAATTGCAACATTTGCAAGAGTCCTCATGAAGAAATCATGATAATTAATAGAAATGCCATGCATGATGTTGAATAGCAGATTCTTCATGATGCCAACAATTTCCTCATCAGATGAGTCGTGGCCTTTGATAGGACTCAAAGTCTTCGTCAGAATGCGATAGACGGTTCTTGGCACATACATCAATTCCTTCATGAGGAATTTTGTCCTTGGGGCTTGACCAGGCTTCAGAGGCTTCATTAGCACTTGCATGTAATGAGCAGTGAGTTCAGGCTCTTGGTACAGACAACGAGCACCTTCAGGTGGAGGACTGATTGGCAGGGCATGAAGCAATTCATAAGCCGGTGCCTTATAATGAGTGTTTTTGGTCATCCAGTCCAACACTCAAGTGTTGATATCATCAGCATCACCTGTGATGTGCAGCGTTGCGTAGAACTGAAGAATAAGCTCTTCATTTCAATCAACAATGTCAGAGCAAAAGTTGAGCAATCCTGCATCATGAAGCACACTGAGGACTTGAGAGAAGCAAGGCATTGATTCCATATCGACGTGAGGAATATGCTTGTGGTAGACTTTGTCTTTGTTGAATAGCAGTGAAGAATAGAAGTTGGCCTGGCTGGCAGTCTAAAAGCGCTTCCTTCTAAGACGAGCGGAGTCATAGGGATTGGATTCAGTGAAGAAAACATGCTCGCTGAAGAAGTCATCAGCCTTGAATTTTTGCTTCTTCGAGAAGGGATCCTTTGGCTTGGGCTGAGGAGTATCAGTCAATTGCATCACCACCTCAGGAATCACAGTCTCAGGGTCCACAGACTGAGGAATTTCAGGCTCTTCAGCAGCTGTAGCCTGGGTCTTCAATTCTTCATTTACATTTTGATCCGCACTAGTGGCTGGAATTTCTTCATGGATAGATGGGGTTGCATGAGGTTCTTCAGATCCCATTTGTACTTCAGTAGCAGCAGGGGACTGAGGAATTGCTTGAAGTGGAGTGAACATTGGAGAGTTGGGTGCTGACTTTCCCAAAAGTCATCATTCAGCACAGGTGTGGTACAACCAATATCCACAAGCTCATCTTTCATTTCTTCAACGCCAGCCTCTTCAGCAGTGAACTGAGGCATATGCGAGGGGATAACTGGTGTTGAAGGGATTGTATCCACTTCAATTTCTTCATCCAACTGCTCTGACGAAGCAGCAGAAGGATTCTCATATTCGCTTGGAATCACATAATCTTCACCAAAAGGAATAAGGTCCTTTGATGGCATGAATGAGACAGGAACGGCATCAATTGGGTTGTCAATTGAACTTGTCAGAGGCTTCATCTTCTTCAGAGCTGAAGAATCTGATGAAGTTGATGCCTTCCTTTTCTTCACAGCTGCACGCTCTGAAGCCTTGGTCTTCTTCACATCTGATCCAGATGGAAGGATCGGTGTTGGTGTAGGCGCAGTAGCAGCAGAGAAATTTGGTTCATTTTCCTTCAGGCACAACTGATGCAGTTGCCCTGACTTCTTCATTTTCTTCAGGCGCAGCACTAGTGGATGCCCTGGCAATTTCTTCAGCGTCTGGAATGCAGTCATCAGCCCTAGTACTTTCATTTTCTTTAGCAGCCTAATTGTCATCAGCAGTGCTGGCATGTTCTTTAGTAGGCTAAGCAGATGCTTCAGCCTGAGGATTTTCTTGTTGCGTTGGGACTGCAACATTGAAGTGGGTTTATCAATAATCTTCACAAATCTGACTTTGGCTCCAAGCTAGTCAGCATAGTAGCGATCAAATTCATCACTCAGTTGCTTGATCTCAGCTTGCAAGGCAATGAGTTGTTCAGGGGTAAGAGTGAGGACATTGTCCTTTAGGTAGCGCTGCTTTTTGTACTACGCTTTCTTCACTCTTCTTCCTCCTTCAAATTTCCACTTCTCTTCTTTTATGAAGGCAGTCAAAACATGACTTTGACCAGGAGTGAGGTTCATCTCCGGCAAAGGCGTGTTTGGGTCCTTGTGCCATAGATCAATGAAATCTAGGATCAAATTTGGATCCAATAACAGGGCACATTGCTGCCTTTCACTCTAGCGGCCCTGGCCTGCCTGTCTCTCATGATTTTGGCAAGTTCTTCATCATCAGCCTCATCATCAGAAGGCATTTGAAAAGCGACCTGCTTCTTGTGAGGACTTGGTCGAGAGCCTCGTCCAACAGTGTCCTTTTTCTTCAGCGGAGAGGGGCCAGTTGAGGAATTTGGTGCAGCTGAGGAACTCGTAGAAGCTCCTGAGGCAATTGAGATGCCGGTAGTCCTTTGGCACGTGGTGAGGTGCACAGGTGCAGAGGATTTAGTGGGAGCAGCTGAGGACTTTGTCGGAGGAGCTGATGACTTTGAAGGAGGAGGAGCAGTTTGAGGAATTGGCCGTGAGGGCTTTGAAGAATCTGGCCGTGAGGGCTTTGAAGAATCTGGCCGTGAGGGCATTGCTGAGGAACTTGGCCGTGAGGGCATTGAGGAAGAAGCATTTGGCTTGTGCGCAGGCTTCTTAGGCATCGCCTTCTTCGGCTTGCTTGCAGAGGCATCAACGGTGGTAGCAGCAGCAGCAGAGTCTTCATTAAATTTCCTCACGGCTTCCTTTGCTTGTTTGGCCAGTTTGGCCTGGCGCTTTGCCCATTCATCAGGATAATCCACACCGCGCTTGAGGCTGGTGGGATCTGTCAATTGGTCAGGTGCCAACGGAGGTCTTGGGCATGGAGGATTGAGAGCGAATTTCTTCATATACTTGGTAGTAACATATTTGTACTCCCTCCATTTCCGTGCCCATCTCCTCTCAATCTTTTGAATGCGCACCTTGCGCTGATTTCTATCATCCTCAGGGGGTGTGCAGTACCCAGCATAAATGTCATCAGGGATTTCAAAAGCAGTATTGACCTCAGGCCTCTTTCCACCCTTCTGTGGCTTCTTTCCATCAGCCATTTTCTTCAGCTGAGGAATATGAACAACTGAAGTTTCTGAAAAGGTATGCAACTTTTCTTCGAGAAACGCTGCAAATGAGTTAAGTTGATGAGAACCTAGTGATTCAGCAGCGGACATGAGTACATGTGAACAGAGTATACTTGCGGGGAATTTGAAGAGGTCATATGCGTTCTTAGAAGGTTTTTCAAAAAGAATAAGTTTGAGAAATTTGACCAGATGAGTCTTTAAAAATTTCATTACTATCATCTCGGGGTAGATACATGTACTCTATACTACACCCCATACGAAAACAATCAAAAGCAGCATGTAGGGTATTATCTCTTCGAGAGAGCCCGGAGCTAGGTAAAATCCCGTGTCCATGTTACCATCGCTCCAAGACACCTAGCTTAGGACCCTATTACGAGATACGCCGGATATAGAACCGACATTGGTGCTTTCATTAAGAGTCTGCTGGGCGATCGTTACGGATTGATGAGATAATCAGGTGATATTTTTCTAGTTAAATCTGTTTTACATAAATCATGTTTCTTCGCAAATCATTGCTGCCGAATCGTGCTACTTTGTTTGTAGACGGATAAGAAAATTCCAGCAGCGGCGGCGGCTATGTGCGTCACCTGGTCATATGTCGGATCCGATGTCTACCACGGACTGGCAACAGACACAGCTCGGAGTACATGTTGCACGCATTATGGAAGATCATGGCCGACTGCGTCCCAGCCGAGGGGTTCCCCATTAGGCGCACCTGCAGACAGCAAACTAGATTTGCTGGAAGGAAAAATATACGGTTCCGCCGGCGGAGTTGCAGCCGAGGACAATGCCGAGGACAGGCCATGTCTAATTTCTCCATGGCAGTATATCCCATGGAGATCATATTATCCGGGAAGTGTTCTTACTTTTTATGTGAGCTAGCCCTGGAGAACTCAAGACCCACGAGACTACTAGTAAAGTCCACGTGATGAACTTCACTCGAAAGTGCTAATGGATTGTCACGCCTTCCAAGGATGCATTGATACACGTATAAGGCCATACTGCTCTGCTTATGTTCAGCCTTTTTCACCTCAGATCTCTGCGTATTGCTCCTCCGAACAAAAATATCAAGTTATATTTTTCTAAATTACTTGTATTATATAAATTATCACACAGAATATTTTCTGCTGGTTTGCATGTTCTTTTCTGTGTATGGTTTTAGCGACCGTTTAAA
Organism: Triticum aestivum; assembly: GCF_018294505.1. Taxonomy (NCBI): domain Eukaryota; kingdom Viridiplantae; phylum Streptophyta; class Magnoliopsida; order Poales; family Poaceae; genus Triticum; species Triticum aestivum. The sequence continues at coordinate 753,838,266 of NC_057803.1, forward strand.
ATTCGGTCCATCGACACGGTCCGGCCAGTTCCGATACGAACAATTTTTGGCTAGCCAATTTCAACAGACGCATCCAAGAATGGCGTGTCCCCATGACCTACTCCCAACCGTGCAGCAATGGACTAGCTAAAAGAAAAATGCAGGGAATAATACTGGTTGTGTACAACCATCGAGGTTTGATTGATGGATGGTGCTAGCCCTAGCTACCTCCCACGTAATGCCATATAGCGCTTCGGGAAGTTCCTTTACTACGATGGCTACGGATCAAGTGCACTTATTCCAGTTTTGTTATTATGTATAATTTAGTATATCCAAAAAATTCTTTGCTTTCGGTGTGCACTTTTGATATGCAGGTTCATTGGTTCGGACGTTGCCGCTCCGGCACCGAGCCACGCAGGTTCGCCGCCCCGTCGTCATGGCAGGCTGACAGCCACTGCACCCGACATCTCAGCACAACAAGTTTGGATCATGCCATGCCAACGGTGTCGCCTCGGCGCATGTCCCTATGCCGGCGTCTAAACGCGGCCACTTCATCGGCCGACCTCGGCGTCCAGGCCATATTCCTTTAATTATTTACTTCGCTTAAGTTAATTAAGTAGAAGATTTTTTTAATAACGGGTATATTATTATTATCATTACTTGTTAGTACTTTTGTCTTGCACTATTTTATGTGTGCATGCAATCAACTTCGACTGCATCACGCGGTCAACTCTGTGTGCCGACGTCGTTGTCCTGCCTGCACCGGTCAAATTGTGGTGTCGTCTCAACGCGCGTCCCTGTGTGAACCAACTTCGACCGGCATGTGTCATCACCTCGGCGAGACAACCTTTGCCAGCATCGCCATGCCGTCGCTTCATCGCCCGTCAGGCAGTGGGTGTGCGGATTGAGTCCCAACTTTGGGAGTAACCTTTCTTCAGATTGCTACAACAAACAAACCAGGTGTTATTAGTCCTAGTAATTTTTCTTGCGTGGGTTTATTTTTTCGAGGAAGTATTATCTGATTTGTTCCATCATCTGTACACAGGTCTGTCAAATGATGGCCGCATTAACGATGATTGCATGATGGTTCGGTCAGTTTCACGTCCACAGTTCGGCAAACGCCTCATCGAGGACCCGGACCGCCCTGTGAACTCAGGCTTTGTCACGCCGGCATCCCGCACCAACATTGTTTCGACGCCAGACCACATCTCTTTAAAAAATTATTTTGCGTAAATAAATTATGCGAGGATTTTTTGTATGTTTATATTATTATTTTTTGGACTGCACTATTCTAGACGTGTAGGTAATCGACTTTGACTGCATCACGCAGTCACTTCGGCAAGCGGACGTCATCGTCCCAATCGGTATAAATCGGCTCGCGTGATTACCTTGTCGGTCGAATTGCCATACCGACATGTTCGGTCGCCTCGGGGACTTCGGCAACGCTGAGAGAACTCTACCTCATCGAGTGTAAATGATCCGGGTTGGACAGCCCTGTCACCTTGGCTGGACCGGGAGCTTCATCAACACTTCATCAAACCTACTCTGGGGACTCCGGCATCATCAGCTGACCAGCTTTGTCACCTCGGCTGGACCGGGGGCTGCTCCTCAACACGTCAACCACGCTATGTCGCCACTTCGCCAAGCCGAGCTCTTTTCTTGGACACTTCGGAACCGGTTTGGGAGCTGGGACCTCGGCTAGGCCGAGGACTATGTCTTCATCCCGCCATAAGTCCGGACCTCATCATCAACACCGAGCACACTAACCAGCTAATTAAGTCGCTTTCATGCTCAATTTGTTCTAATGATTAATTTTTTTTCGGTTTGACCGTGCATTATATTTATGTTAAACAAAAACTTTGGTTGTTAAAAACACTTCCTTTCCCATGTTAATTAGAGGCTCTTAAATTCATGTGAGCTGTTTTATAATAAGTGTTCTTCTTCTTAGTTATTGCAAAGTCTTTTTCTATCACTCCTTTTTTCGACGCGAGTGTGTAGTCGATAGCCGAGGAACCTAATTTCTCTCTCAAAGTTTAGTTTGCTAAACTGGCCTAACGAGAAGTACTCCACCTTCGGGATAGAAGGTTGAAGCCGTAGGCTGACCCGCTTGAAGTCTTGAAACAGGATGTGTCATGTTAAAGCACGACAGAAGCACATTTTTTTCTCTAAGACCAATTTTCGGATTGGCACCGAACACTTGATTTAGTTCAGACGTCAATTTTTTACTACAGTTTTTTGGTTTTCCAAGCCTATGGCACTTTTAAACTATTTGTGTGTTTCCAGCATAAGTCTCGTAGTGCAACGCCAGACGCCTTTAGAGATTCGGAAAAAACATTTTCGGATATTGTTATATATGCATCGGTTTTGAATTGTGTTTTCGGTCAATAGTTGGGTTGCTCGGCTCCTGTGCTTGCCCCCTATGTTCCGCTTTGTTCGGCTAGGTGTGCAAAGGGAGAACCACTGCGATTGTGCTTCCAGCTCGCATGGTTAAGCGCCTCAGTGGAGAAAGCCGAAATCTGACTGTCGCAATAAGCGTAAAATGGTCAGCGATCGGATGACTGTGTTCAAACTATAAGATCGATGGAGGTCACCCCATGTTAAATGACATGCCGTTCATAAGATCGGCCGAAGTGTTTACGGCTTGACCTCGGCTGTTGCCGAACACTAACCGGGGGTTAGTAACTCAGCTTCCGTCTTTAAGCTCCTATGACTAAGTGAAAGTCATAAAGTCCGCATATCTGATTGCCTCGTTTCCGCTAACACAACCGCCTTCGGGCACCGAGACGTCGGCTAAGGGTTGTTTTGTTATTGCAGAAACACCCTACGCAGCATCTACAAGGGGTGGAAGCTGACGGCGGGCCACTTTCAATTGATAAACAGTCGCAACGGAGTCAAAATAAACATATAATCACCATTTGTATTTAATATACGAGGGCTGCCTTCTACAATCATCGTTATAAACCCATAAATATGCATCAATTTGACTTAAGATTTTGGCCAAGCTGGGTTGCCTGGCTCCTGTGCTTACCCCTACATTCCTGATTGTTCGGCTAGGCGGTAAAGGGAGTACCTCTGTGATTGTTACTACCGGGTCATCCGAGCTAGTACCTCAGACTGGATGAAACCGAAAGCTAGCAATCTTAAAGGATCACATTGGTCGGCAATGACGGAAGTGAAAATTTTGGTTCATTAATACCATAGAGTTCGGGAACTTTCCCCGAACTAAATCCTCGACATTTTTCTCCCACATTGATCGAATCAGAGGTGAGGTTTCATGATCATGATCATAACAAGCATGACTTTCATGCAAGAGGACACCTAGCCGATAGCGGGACTATTTTTTTTTGGAAGATGTTTCTTACGTTAAAACGTAATATAAAAAATCTCTCCGTGTACCTTTGTTTATAAAACCGTATGGCCGGATTGCTCCAACTTAGTAGGTTCACTTCCATCAACAATATCTGATGATGGAAATGTGCTGCCTCCTCAACTCCGGGATCTTAGTATAAGCAGTTGTGAGAATTTGGTGGAGGTACCAAAGTTACATGCATCTCTTGAAAAATTGTACATCGGTGGTTGTCACAAGCTGGAGTCCATGCCAACAATTCTTGAGGATGTCAAAAATTTGAGAGTGCTCAAAGTTGATGAGTGTGACGCGTTGACAACATTTTCTGATGGAATGTATGGAGTCACTGCGCTCAAAGAGTTGTGGATGCATAGGTGCCCAAGATAGAGACACTACCGGAGGGACTCCTGCAGCAGCTCCCAGCCCTTGAGGAACTCTATGTCCTGGACTGCCCCAACCTGGAGGGAGCCTTCTCAAGAGGGGGAGCTTACTGGAATTTGGTTGAAGCAATTCCATGGAGATTTGTTGGCGCTTACTGGTGAGCAGACTCCAGCACAAGGAGCCATTTGCTATATGTGTCGCTTGCATTTGATTGCGATGGTTGTGTCCATTTTTGTGTATACTGTTGTGCTTGTGGGACGACTGTTGTAGTCGTTGAGTCCGCTGGCTACATGTATGTGTAAAACGTACTCCCTTCGTTCGGAATTACTTGTCGCGGAAATGGATGTATCTGCTTCTAGATACATCCATTTCCGCGACAAGTAATTTCGAACGGAGGGAGTAGTATTTTGGGAAAACTACCCGACACCCAATATGACGTGTTAACCTAGTATTTTGCATAACGTAACTTGTGATGTTAATTAGATCTTCTTGTATTTTTCTTTTCTTCAAACCTCCTCTGCTGCTTATTTTTTATTCTCCCAAAGCAGCAAGGACGGCTTAAGTCATAAGTAATTTGGCTAGTAATTTCTGATTAGTTGTATGTCTAAACTTGCTATCGACCTATAACACCTACCCTTTAAATAGCTCCAGTGACTTCTCATGGCGCTCAAGCACCAAGCGTATGACTTGCATATGACAGATATGTAAATTGGCCGTTTGGCATCACTGCAAACAAAAGAATTTTTTTTTTTTGAGGAAAAGGGTTCACCCAAGTGTAGTACAGCAGTATGTGCCAGTACTCTGTTGTTTGACAGTATATGACAGTATATTTTCACCTGAGTATATTTTTTTGAAAGAAATGTTTGACAGAGTACTTTGTACAAGTAGTAGTGAAACTGGGACGTTATAGACCATATGTCAGTACTGAAGAATGTAAGTATATAGTAAAGTGTTATTACTGAATACCTCTCTTTTGATTCATAATATGTGTGAGATCATCCTATATTGGGAAAAGTATTATTTTTTTTGTCCTGAACTCTCTCAAAAGTATAGAAATGGTCCCTCAACTCTGAAACCAGCAAAACGCAGTCCCTCAATTTATCAAACCGGATTAGTTTAGTCCCTCTGCTCTCTTGAAGTGGTTTTTGGGTTGACGTGGCGTGGTTTTGACCGTTCTTTGTCCACGTGGCAACATTACTCTATCATTTCTTCTTATTACTGCTGTAGTCATTTTGTGGAGCACATGGCGTGTGGTGTCAGCCGCTCCTGGCAGCATGCCTCTGTCCTGAGGTTCAGCGATTCAGAGCTTGTGATGGCGACGAGCAGGTAGATAAGAGAGCACACGGTGTGCAAAAGGCAGTAACGACTAATGAGGGATTGTCGGATCGAGTGGCAGCCGCATCGGGGTCGAACTCGTACTCACCTCATGACGCCCGTACCGGAGCTAGCCGGTGAGCACGACGCAGCGGCGGGCTGAGCTCGGCTGCCACAGAGCGTCCAACATCATCAGAGCTCGTCCGAGGACGGCGAGCAAGAGCAGCACCTGCTATCGTGATTCGCAGCGCGGCAACTACGTATTGCTGGTTTCAAAGTTAAGGGACCATTTATATACTTTTGATAGAGTTTAAGAACGAAAAATATACTTTTCCTCGTATATTTGTGAGGACGCATTGTTCACCATCTGAGTACCTGTCAAGTTGAGAGTATGATGAACTGTTGGATGGTTCAGGCTAAGATTCATTCAGACAAAGAAAAGTGCCAACTTTGGGGCAGAAATTTTGGCAGGGGTTTTAACCCAAGTGTGAAGTTAGCTTCTTCCACTAATAAGGAGTATATTCAAGTCAAGTCAACCCACCAAGCCGCAAAGCTTCAGGTGAAGCAATGCTGGCGAACACACGGGCACATCGGTCTAATTACTGTCAAGACCAACTCGACACCAAGCAGGCGGCTACCGGAGAGAGCCCCAGCCCCAGGTGCACCACGCCGCCGAGACCCGCTGCCATCCATGTTGAATATGCAACACCGCTCCACCTCTTAACCACTCCAGCCAACACTAGCCAGGGCCCCGGCCAGCCCAACCCTCCGCAACCCATACAAGCGCTCGAGCTCGGCCAGGCTCCGCGCGCCCTACACTAGCACCACACCATCGCCCAAACTGCCGTCCCGCGCCACACGGCCTTGAGTTGAGCGTGGAAGAGAGAGAGCCCGGCAGCATGCGCTGGTGGAGGTGAGGGGAGGAGGCTAGATGGGATAGCCTTGCCCCAGCGGCTAGGGTTAGCCCCCCTCGGTCGCTCGGAGGAGCGACATGATGGGGTACCCTCACGTGTGGAAGGAGGTTCGCTGGTCTCTCAAGATGCCACTGTTGGCCGTCAGCTGCCCCTTGTCTCACCATATTTTTATGGACACCAATGCAAACATAAGTTTGTATGTGACAGGCAGCTTATTTCGTTCCAAAATTAAAAAATGATGAACAATTGCAAGAAACGTGAACAATGAAACTTTCAAGTCACAGCGTATGTTATTCTCATTGGTTGTGTCCAAACTCAGTGCTCTAGCTCTTAGAGCCTTACTTAGTATATACACCTGAAAACAATATACCACTCTTAAAACCAGCCGACTAAATTAAGCTAGTAATCCTACCATGGATTTGCAAAGTTAAAAATATCATGAAGGAATGCTGGAGAACGATGAGGGTAGTAGTAACAAAAATTGATGATACTTAATTGGTGGTGCCATTTTGTACCATCAAGTATGGGTAGGGATGCGGTGGCTCATTTAGTGTTTTTCAGTCATCCGGCCCCAGCCCATTGAACACTTATCAGGGACAGTTTGAGGTGGGTGGGTGTTATCTTAATTAGATGGTCCGCATTCAGATATATACATGCGATATTACTGAACAATTTGAAGGTTTTTTGATTCGCATGATTCTCAAGACACAAAAATAGAGTGCCATGTCCTCTTGTATTTTGTAGAAAGAAAGAAAGAAAAACCGGAATTTAGATGGAAGAGTGTTTGATAGCACATGAAAACACGGGAATTCTACTAAAATCTTTGAGTGGATGAAAATTTTCTTTCAAAATGAAAATAAATCCCAAAAATTTCCATCCTCTAAATAAAAGATCAAAGTTCTTAGGATCAACTGCTCAAAAAGAAAAACCTATGGAATTCCATTGAATCAAAGGAACCCTGAAGGTCGACGAGTATTAGTTATGGTCTTTGATGCGGAGGTGAACGGGTGATATTTATGGACTTAATTATTAGTTGCTCGATGAGCAATTGGATCTGAGCTTTATCTCGTCTATATTGTTCACACTGTTTGGGTCGTTGGCATATTGATTAATAATTAAAGCTCTCAGAGTGCATATAAATATGCATGCATCGACCACTTAGTGATGTCATGCCTGATGGCGTCATCAATACAATATAGTAATGTACGTGCACCAGTGTCATTTCCAGTCATAATGTACTGCTCCCTCTGTTTCGTATTAGTTTTCACTGAAACGGATGCATCTAGACGTATTTCAGTGCTAGATACATCCATTTAAGCGACAACTAATATAAAATAGAAAAAGTATTAGAAACGTACGAGCGTGATTCATGAGTGCACATGCTTAGTCGGTGATTAAATTTGAGAAGCACGTATCAACCACTTGTGTTGAACATCTATAAATAGGCTCTTTCCCATCCATCCATGGTACCAAGTTACAACTACTACACACGCACACAACACACACATAATCCTAGCTAATAAGCCACAATGTCGCCTCAGTCTTTCACCTTGGAGACCACCACCACGACGCCTGCTGCCAAGGGGGCAAACCCTTCCTACTTCCAATCCGCTCCAGCTGGCCATGAGATGATCCAGCACAAGGAGCTTCTTCTCCACTTGTACGCCTACCAGAACGTCCAGAAAACCCCAGATGCTAACCAGGCAGTCATAGTTGAGTCAAAGCGCCCCAAGTGTTTCGGAATCCTCGCTGCTAATGACTAGACCGTGTACGATGGTCCTGGCCACAATGCAAACCTTGTCGCGCACGCTCAAGGTTTGCACCTCGGGGCTAGCATGGCCAAAGAGAACTGGTTCATATGTTTCAACATGGTCTTCGTCGATCAGAGGTGAATTATTATTTTTGTCTTTCTTAACTATCTCTCTTTGAAATTTTACCGCATTGATTAAGTTTGCACTGGAGCCATAATAGGGTTTATGCAATTCAAACACCGTAAAGAAAATACTTCATCTTGAAATCGCGTCAACTATGTCTATATACTTGGAATAGGTTTACAGGTTCCAGTTTCAAGGTGATGGGGGACTTTCAAGGCACTGCCCACAACGGTGAATGGGCAATCGTTGGTGGGACCGGAGAGTTTGCATATGCACAAGGTGTCATCGCCTTCAAGAAGACCCAACAATCCGAGAGAAACGCTAGGATCGAGCTTCATGTTCGTGCTATGTGCCTCTCCTTCTTAAGACCTCTGGTGTGTTGCTAGGCCGCGCCTACCTAGCTACTCTAGTATGTTCATTCTCTAGCTTGTTTTAACGACACCCGAGTCCGACCAGCTTTCTCTAGGTGACGGGAGCGCCATCGCCAAGATCGGCCCTTGGGGTAAAATAAGTGCGGACTTACTCGACATCCCCACGACACCGCAGCGTCTAGAGCGCATCACCATCCGCCACGGTGTTGTCATTGATTCACTTGCATTTTCCTTCATTGACAAAGCTGGTGAACCATATAACGTTGGCCCGTGGGGTGGCCCACGTGGGGATAAGAAAGACACGGTGGGTTCATCCGTTTAACTGATATTTTTTCATATGTAAGCACTTGTAATGTGATTCCTACATGCAATTCTATTAACTTGATGATCTCTTCTCTTGCATACAGATCGAGCTTGCCGCTTCAGAGATCGTTAGGAAGTCTCTGGGACAGTTGGTGTCTTCGCAGAAGATAATGTCGAATATAATGCTATAGCATCCCTCACCATTACCACAAATGTCCGCACGTACAGTCCCTTCGGAGAAACACAGAGCACCCCTTTCAGTGTTCCTGTGCAGGACAATAATAACATCGTGGGTTTCTTTGCGTGCGCTGGTAAATACGTGGAGGCGCTCGGGGTTTACGTGCGTTCACCCGTTTCAACCTAGTACGTCCTTGGGTGTTGTGTCACACCCTGTATGTCTTCCATGTTTCTATGTTGTGGCAATAAGGAAGATGTGTGTTATATTTTTGTAAACTTGTTGGTTTACTTATCAGCAAAATTCTGTTATCAATCAATGCAAAATAATGTTTGTACCTTTGCAGAGAAACTTTATCACGCTTACCATATTGTACTCTATTAGAAAATAAATAGTGATGCATGAATTGTTTATGACGAAAAAGAAGACTTTCATCAAGAAATACAAAATGAATAGAGTCCAAGGACCACAAAAATTGTGAAGATCATTGATTTATTCGTTTTCACGAGTCTAACAAATATGAAAACAAAATGGAATGGTGAAAATCACTTGTGTTCATGAAATTATCATGGAGACCTTTTGTACTATGGGTAGAATATATGAGCAAGTTTCCATTAATGGGGTTAAGACTAAACTTCCTTACCTCACTTGTCATGCATGAATGGGCCATATGACCTATGAGATTTTCCTAAGGATTAAGGTAAACAATAAATGGGCTAGGCCCAATAATAACACTACAATTTGTTCAATGTTTTGATCACTAGTACAGGACCCCTCCTTAGCGGCGTTCTTGTTGAACATCTAGTAGTGGAACATCTATAAATGTCCTATCGGATGCAGTTTGACAAACTTAGTAGTTGCTCTGTTTCAAGCGACCAAATGCATGCATTTTTTTTCCGGGACACTTGGTTCATCACAAGACAAGAATCACTCGATCTTTGTGCACTGAGTATCACGATAGTTGGTGGTGAGTACCACGGTCTTCGTGCACTGAAATTCTGGCAATAAAATTCAGAATCAATCAATCTTCATGTAGACGTTGTTACTGTATGAAAGAATCCAGATAGATTTTCTTGAGCTCACCAAATAGCTGAACGAGTCTATTTTTCTCTGAAAACAGAAGATGAGATTTTGTTTTCAACAACAACAACAACAACATGATATTTTTGTAAATACAACATCCTCGTAATCAAATGTACATATTACCCGCACAAAATTATGTAATATACTATCAAATACTTTTCCCAAACACTCTTTTGAACTCAAGACAAATAGATACAAGTTAGAAAAAAAAACACAGCAGCACCAAACAATCTGGTTGGATCTGCTACATTATTCACCAATGTGTAAGGCTTGGCTGGAACATTGTACAATTTCCCACCCCTCTCAACTTGCAAGCCACCGACGTCTTGGTCGACAAAAAGGATGGTAAGGAGACCACCATCAGTGTGAGGCTTCCTGCCCAAAACTAGGTCAGGCCTGGGACATGGAGGGTAGTAGTTGAATCTAGCAAACCCAGAAGCCTTGTTTGATATTTGGTTGACGAAGTAATCCTCATCAAGGTCGAGGAGCTTGGCCATTGATTGCAAGAGAAGGTCTCTTGTTCTCTTTGTTCTTGATGCGTACTCATGAAGCACATCCCTGTATGTATGTAGAAAGAGTAACTCGAGAATGAATACACCTTACATTTGGGAACAAAGGGTAAATTTAGGAGTAAGTGATTACTTAACCTGAAAGATTCCGGGTGAGTGGGCCACTTGGCGAAATTCCTCTCATCTTCTGGCTCCACTCTCAAATGCAAGCGGTCGTTCCAGCTCAGGCCCTCATCCTGGGGGGTCACTACTTTGTCATTTCCATGGCCTTTCATCTGGAAATGCTTGCCGTCTATCAAGTTGCTGTATTTCTGCTTTTCTTCATACGGTTGCATGAAGAAGTCTCTTGATTCCATGGACGCACTCATCATGGCATCCATAAGGGACTCCTCGATTCCATGGTTGGTCGCCTGGGCAAAAACCTCAACAAAAGTTGAATAATGTTTGCTAGAAGAAACTAATTAAGGGTGCACACACTCACCAGGAAGAGGCCCCAGGTCTGTAGAACCGCTCGGAGCTTGTCGGCCTCGTCGGCTTCGGTCAGCCGGCTAAGATCGATCAGAGGGATGGGCTCCGGCATCTCATCAGCGACCAGCATCTCATCAACCACGTACTGTGGCGGCGGCTCCTCGACGGCCACCGCCAGCTCTTGCACCGTTCTCCGCACCAGCGACATATCATTCTGGTCGGACGCAGCCATTCTTTTCTAGTCTTGGGTAAATAGCGGGCTATATATGCCACTTAATTCAAGGGGAAAATGTGAGAGAAACTTGACATCACAAGGTTTTGATCCTGGCACCGCCACTGCGACGCCCCAAGCAGCCCCCAAGCACCACCATGGCCCTGTCTACACCAGATCTGGGGCGAGGCCTAGCCAGTCGCCAACACCACACACCAGGGCCCCGCCCAGCCCAACCCTCCGCAACCCACCATACAAGCACTCGAGCTCGGTCAGGCTCCGTGTGCCATAGACTAGCACCACGCCATCGCCCAAACCGCTGCCTTGAGTTGAGCGTGGAAGAGAGAGCCCGGCAGCACGCGCCGGTGGCGGTGAGGGCCTGAGGGGAGGAGGTTAGATGAGATTGCCTTGCCCCAGTGGCTAGGGTTAGCCCCCCTCGGTCACTCGGAGGAGAGACGTGATGGGGTTCGCTGGTCTCTCAAGATGCCACTGTTGGCCATCAGCTGCCCCTTGTCTCACCATATTTTTATGGACACCAATGCAAACATAAGTTTGTATGTGACAGGCAGCTTATTTCGTTCCAAAATTAAAAAATGATGAACAATTGCAAGAAACGTGAACAATGAAACTTTCAAGTCACAGCGTATGTTATTCTCATTGGTTGTGTCCAAACTCAGTGCTCTAGCTCTTAGAGTCTTACTTAGTATATACACCTGAAAACAATATACCACTCTTAAAACCAGCCGACTAAATTAAGCTAGTAATCCTACCATGGATTTGCAAAGTTAAAAATATCATGAAGGAATGCTGGAGAACGATGAGGGTAGTAGTAACAAAAATTGATGATACTTAATTGGTGGTGCCATTTTGTACCATCAAGTATGGGTAGGGATGCGGTGGCTCATTTAGTGTTTTTCAGTCATCCGGCCCCAGCCCATTGAACACTTATCAGGGACAGTTTGAGGTGGGTGGGTGTTATCTTAATTAGATGGTCCGCATTCAGATATATACATGCGATATTACTGAACAATTTGAAGGTTTTTTGATTCGCATGATTCTCAAGACACAAAAATAGAGTGCCATGTCCTCTTGTATTTTGTAGAAAGAAAGAAAGAAAAACCGGAATTTAGATGGAAGAGTGTTTGATAGCACATGAAAACACGGGAATTCTACTAAAATCTTTGAGTGGATGAAAATTTTCTTTCAAAATGAAAATAAATCCCAAAAATTTCCATCCTCTAAATAAAAGATCAAAGTTCTTAGGAATCAACTGCTCAAAAAGAAAAACCTATGGAATTCCATTGAATCAAAGGAACCCTGAAGGTCGACGAGTATTAGTTATGGTCTTTGATGCGGAGGTGAGCGGGTGATATTTATGGACTTAATTATTAGTTGCTCGATGAGCAATCGGATCTGAGCTTTATCTCGTGTATATTGTTCACACTGTTTGGGTCGTTGGCACATTGATTAATAATTAAAGCTCTCAGAGTGCATATAAATATGCATGCATCGACCACTTAGTGATGTCATGCCTGATGGCGTCATCAATACAATATAGTAATGTACGTGCACCAGTGTCATTTCCAGTCATAATGTACTGCTCCCTCTGTTTCATATTAGTTTTCACTGAAACGGATGCATCTAGACGTATTTCAGTGCTAGATACATCTATTTAAGCGACAACTAATATAAAATAGAAAAAGTATTAGAAACGTACGAGCGTGATTCATGAGTGCACATGCTTAGTCGGTGATTAAATTTGAGAAGCACGTATCAACCACTTGTGTTGAACATCTATAAATAGGCTCTTTCCCATCCATCCATGGTACCAAGTTACAACTACTACACACGCACACAACACACACATAATCCTAGCTAATAAGCCACAATGTCGCCTCAGTCTTTCACCTTGGAGACCACCACCACGACGCCTGCTGCCAAGGGGGCAAACCCTTCCTACTTCCAATCCGCTCCAGCTGGCCATGAGATGATCCAGCACAAGGAGCTTCTTCTCCACTTGTACGCCTACCAGAACGTCCAGAAAAGCCCAGATGCTAACCAGGCAGTCATAGTTGAGTCAAAGCGCCCCAAGTGTTTCGGAATCCTCGCTGCTAATGACTGGACCGTGTACGATGGTCCTGGCCACAATGCAAACCTTGTCGCGCACGCTCAAGGTTTGCACCTTGGGGCTAGCATGGCCAAAGAGAACTGGTTCATATGTTTCAACATGGTCTTCGTCGATCAGAGGTGAATTATTATTTTTGTCTTGCTTAACTATCTCTCTTTGAAATTTTACCGCATTGATTAAGTTTGCACTGGAGCCATAATAGGGTTTATGCAATTCAAACACCGTAAAGAAAATACTTCATCTTGAAATCGCGTCAACTATGTCTATATACTTGGAATAGGTTTACAGGTTCTAGTTTCAAGGTGATGGGGGACTTTCAAGGCACTGCCCACAACGGTGAATGGGCAATCGTTGGTGGGACCGGAGAGGTTGTAATATGCACAAGGTGTCATCGCCTTCAAGAAGACCCAACAATCCGAGAGAAACGCTAGGATCGAGCTTCATGTTCGTGCTATGTGCCTCTCCTTCTTAAGACCTCTGGTGTGTTGCTAGGCCGCGCCTACCTAGCTACTCTAGTATGTTCATTCTCTAGCTTGTTTTAACAACACCCGAGTCCGACCAGCTTTCTCTAGGTGACGGGAGCGCCATCGCCAAGATCGGCCCTTGGGGTAAAATAAGTGCGGACTTACTCGACATCCCCACGACACCGCAACGTCTAGAGCGCAGCACCATCCGCCACGGTGTTGTCATTGATTCACTTGCATTTTCCTTCATTGACAAAGCTGGTGAACCATATAACGTTGGCCCGTGGGGTGGCCCACGTGGGGATAACAAAGACACGGTGGGTTCATCCGTTTAACTGATATTTTTTTCATATGTAAGCACTTGTAATGTGATTCCTACATGCAATTCTATTAACTTGATGATCTCTTCTCTTGCATACAGATCGAGCTTGCCGCTTCAGAGATCGTTAAGGAAGTCTCTGGGACAGTTGGTGTCTTCGCAGAAGATAATGTCGAATATAATGCTATAGCATCCCTCACCATTACCACAAATGTCCGCACGTACGGTCCCTTCGGAGAAACACAGAGCACCACTTTCAGTGTTCCTGTGCAGGACAATAAGAACATCGTGGGTTTCTTTGTGTGCGCTGGTAAATACGTGGAGGCGCTCGGGGTTTACGTGCGTTCACCCGTTTCAACCTAGTACGTCCCTGGGTGTTGCGTCACACCCTGTATGTCTTCCATGTTTCTATGTTGTGGCAATAAGGAAGAAGTGTGGTATCTATTTGTGGTGTAATGTTATATTTTTGTAAGCTTGTTGGTTTACTTATCAGCACAATTATCTTATCAATCAATGCAAAATAATGTTTGTACCTTTTGCAGAGAAACTTTATCACGCTTACCATATTGTACTCTATTAGAAAATAAATAGTGATGCATGAATTGTTTATGACGAAAAAGAAGACTTTCATCAAGAAATACAAAATGAATAGAGTCCAAGGACCACAAAAATTGTGAAGATCATTGATATATTCGTTTTCACGAGTCTAACAAGTATCAAAACAAAATGGAATGGTGAAGATCACTTGTGTTCATGAAATTATCATGGAGATCTTTTCTACTATGTGTAGAATATATGAGCAATTTTCCATTAATGGGGTTAAGACTAAACTTCCTTACCCCACTTGTCATGCATGAATGGGCCATATGGACCTATGAGATTTCCGAAGGATTATGGTAAACAGTAAGTGGGCTAGGCCCAATAATAACACTACAAATTGTTCAATGTTTTGATAACTAGTACAGGACCCCTCATCGCATGCAGTTTGACAAACTTAGTAGTTGCACTGTTTCGAGCGACCGAATGCATGCAGTTTTTTTCTGGGACTCCTGGTTCATCACAAGACAAGAATCACTCGATCTTTGTCCATTGAGTATCACGATAGTTGGTGGTGAGTTCCACGGTCTTCGTGCACTGAAATTCTGGCAATAAAATTCAGAATCGCTCAATCTTCAAGTAGACGATGTTACTGTATGAAAGAATTCAGATAGATTTTCTTGAGCTCACCAAATAGTTGAACGAGTCTATTTTTCTCTAAAAACAGAAGATGAGATTTTTTTTTCACAAACAACAACAACATCCACGTAATCAAATGTATATATTACCCGCACAAAATTATGTAGATACTATCAAATACTTTTCCCAAACATTCTTTTGAACTCAAGACAAATACATACAAGTTAGAAAACACACACAATACAGCAGCACCAAACAATCTGGTTGTTAGCTAAGCATTGAATTGAAGAAGGCGATTATATTACAGATAAAACCCTCACTCACAGAACATAAACCATCTCTTAATTTATTATCCTTATATAGGCAATCCCTGATAAAACTCTGTAAATAAACTAATTAAAACTTTGAACTTTTATTTTTATTTCAGGGTCTTGATGAATCTCTTCACTTGACGTACGAATAACTAACATTCAAAGAGCCCAACTAAGAAGTTTTCAGTCGAGAAAAAGAAACGAAAGCCTTGGCCTTGATTTTCCCATATCTTGGTGGTCGGTTCATCCAGCAAACTAGGCGCCGGCTCCAGCACCGTTTCCGCATCCACAGCATAAAACCTGGCTAGTGAAAGCCTCTCCTTGTCGGCATTCGTCACCACCCTGTGAAGCGGGCTCCTAAAGATTCCGTTGGTCATTATCTGCAGGCATCAAATATTTATTTACATACAAAAGATATATAACATAGGGACATTCTAGGATTCAGAAAATATATATGATATACAACACTGTTGATTGTAGATATATTATTCAAGAGAGCAGGTGCTTAGTTAGCTTCATATATACCTCCATGCAGTCTGCTACGTTAATCACCAACGTACTCCCTCTGTTCCTAAATATAAGTCTTTTAAGAGATTTCATTATGGACTACATATAGAGCAAAATGAGTGAATCTACACATTAAAATATGTCTATATACATCCGTATGTAGTTTGTAGTGGAATCTCTAAAAAGACTTATATTTAGGAACAGAGGGAGTATAAGGCTTGGCTGGAACATTGTACCATTTCCCGCCTCTCTCAACTTGCAAGCACCGACGTCGTGGTCGACCAAAAGTACGGTAAGGAGACCACCATCAGTGTGAGGCCTCCTGCCCAAAACTAGGTCAGGTCTAGGACATGGAGGGTAGTAGTTGAATCTAGCAAACCCAATAGCCTTATTTGATATTTGGTTGACGAAGTAATCCTCATCAAGGTCGAGGAGCTTGGCTATTGATCGCAATATAAGGTCTCTTGTTCTCTTGGTTTTTCTATGCATACTCATGTAGCAAATCCCTGTATGTAGAAAGAATGACTCCAGAATTAATACACCTTACATTTTGAAACGGAGGATAAAGGAGTAGGTAATTAACCTGAATGATTCCGGGTGAGTGGGCCACTTGGCGAAATTCCTCTCGTCTTCTGGCTCCACTCTCAAATGCTCAGGCTCTGATCCTGGGTGGTCACTACTTTGTCATTTCCATAGCCTTCCATCTCAAAGTGCTTGCCGTTTATCAGGTTGCTGTATTTCTGCTTTTCTTCGGACGGTTGCCTGAAGAAGTCTCTCGACGCACTCATCATGGCATCCATAAGGGACTCCTCGATTCCATGGTTGGTTGCCTCTTGCCTGGACAAAAAACTCAGCAAAAATTGAATAATTTTAGCTAGAAACTAATTAAGGGTGCACACACTCACCAGGAAGAGGCCCCAGGTCTGTAGAGCCGCTCGGACCTTGTCGGCCTCGTCGGCTTCCGTCAGCCGGCTAAGATCGATCAGAGGGATGGGCTCCGGCATCTCATCAGCGACCAGCATCTCATCAACCATGTACTCTTGCACCGCGCGTTGTCCGCACCAGCGACATATCCGTCTCGTTAGACGTAGTCATATTCTGTTGTAGTCTTGGATACTTACCAAAGTTTCAAATAGAAGGCTCTATGCCACTTAATGGCAGCTCGTACAAAAAATTATGAAATGCTATAGCATCCATATTGTGCTTTTCAGCATAAATCAGAAGAAGAAAATGAGAAGAAAAAAAATAAGCATACAATCCGTCATCTATATAACATATATAAATATACTTGACAATTGACATTTAACAACTAACATCCATATATATTTGCAAAAATAACCGCATTTTTTTAAATGAAGAATAAAAGAAGCAGTACAGATTTACAATAGTATATGACCGTGCTAAGTGATTATTGCTTATTGATTCAGCACCGATTGCGGAAACTGTAGCCATGATGTACATCTCTAGCTATCAGTCTATTAGATCTGATATTTACATCTCTATTGGATTGGATTCTTGATGCAGCCACCAACAAAACAGTCTAGAACGCACGCTAGGTAGGAAATAGAAATGAGGAGCATAATTACCTGATGTGTTTTGCTTGCTCGATCTTTGTCGGAGACCAAGTGGAGGTCGATCTCGTTGACGGAAGTGGCAGCAGCGAGCTGTTGGAGGAGGACCTTGGGGCAGGAGGAGGCCGGCGGCGACCTGAGGTGAGGTGCTAAGTCCGCCGTCGCCGTCTGCAGCCAGTGACAGCCGCACGTTGGCGATTCTTTCTCTGGAGAAAGGGGAGACGAGAGAGAGGGCTAGCTCTTCTTTGTCGGCCATATATGTATGTCTTGTGCTCCCAAAATATCTGACTCGCATATGCCCTATTTCACCTAATTAGTCACTAGAAAGGTGTTTATTAAATTGCATGTATGGTTTTCTCTATATTTTTTATAGTTGCACGGTCAGTGTCGGTGGGTGTACAGAATACAGACCCCGCGCGCGCGCGCGTGTGTGTGTGTCCAAAATGCAAATCTGAATCTTGTCCATCTATGGTTATCCATCTATGGAAACTTGAGATCTGGATCATCACAATGCCATTCTTTTTCATTCTTTTCGCTGATGAATGCTGGCTACTCCACATTACCAGGCGACTACACAGTTGCAGATTTATCACTTGCATTGTTATGTAAGTCACCTTGTACAAAAGCATCCGTATATCAAAAGATGCCTAATAAGATATCTCAAGGAGTGCAATCGGAGTTCATTATGAAGCTAGCTAGTACCCAAGAGCTAACTAGGCTGTATAATTTCAGATCATGAGACCACACAAATTTATTAAGGTACTCGCGCATTTATTGATGACCAGGGGACTAAAATATCCTAGTCCTCATACTTAAATAAGTTCTGTGCATCCTTAGGTGATGCATAAGCCAGGGAAGTGAAATTATCCCTCAATTTTAAGAGACTTGCTTGCATCGCCTTCAGGGGGCGCCTCGGGCGAACCCTAGCCGTCACCACCCCGACCATCCCTCCCTCCCTGCTTCCCCGCCGCCGCCAGAGGAGGCCGGCGAGCGAAGCTCGCCCTGCGGACGGCGTATGGCGGGATCTCCTCTCTCTGCGAGGGGATCTCTGGCTGAGACACGATGGCGACCCTGAGCGCCCGGCGTGAAGGCGGAGTTGGCATGTTTGGGCGGCGGCTGGGCCACCACGGCTGCGAGGGCAGCATGGGCAGTAGTACCTTCTACCTTGAGCAATGGAGAGTTAAAGAGATCTGGACACTTCTTCTGTTTTTTCTTCAAATATATGCTCCTTGGTCCTAAAAAATGTGATGAAGCTGTGATAGAAAATACTATGCAAAAAGAATCCAACCCATTAAGCATCGGGAGATTGGTGGCCAACCAGCTATGCCACATGGCGCAAGTTGGTTGGCCACGGTGAGCAACCTTCTGCAATGTTTTTTAGATGAAGTTGAGGATTTTTTTTAATGTTTCTTTGAATGATGGTCAGAACCTTTTTTTTTAAATGCATGGTTATGCAAAGTGGCTCTCGCCGGTAGGCTACGGTGGTAATTATTTCTGTTTGGCAACACAGTTTTTCCAAATCATAGTAATTAAAAACCTCAGTATTTCAATGTGTGAGAAATGAATACTATGGTTTTTAAAAACCACTTTTTTCTTTGTTTTAGCAAAACTACCAACGTGTTTGGCAGGTACGGTTTTTCTCAGTTTTCTGGTTTTGACTTTTGACTACTCATTGCATAGATAATCCTGAAGATAGCTAGCTGAACCAAAATGAGCTACACTCAAGTGTTATACAACTGCGAGATCAGCCTATGTAAATTAACAGCCGCCGCTTGCATGTAGTCCTATCTCTTAGACGCTAGGATCTGTAGTAGAGTTATCTTGTACCTCTAACCTTTGTACGCATGAAATTGATCGGCTAGCTAGCTTAGCCTGCTCTGTACAACTATGCTCAAGTATCAATCGATCTAGACCTCCACGCATGCGGATGTGCTAAGTTGACGTATGTGTACGTGCGCTATCCAATAGGATCAAACGTCTAGCACAATCTAATCTACAGGCTATCTGTTCTTGCGTTAGCACAATAGTCAATGATTGAAGAGATCAACGGCCAGAAAGATGGACTTGAGCGAGCATTTCTCAGTTTAGAAAAAATAGGTTGGGACCTCTTTCTCATATGCACCAAAAAACCATGGTTCATAAAACTGCAGTAATTGTCGAAGCCAAACACGTCAAAGTATTTAAAATCAAGTTTTCTAAAAAAAACATGGTATTCTCCTAAAACTCTAGAAATACCGAGCAATCAAACGTAGCCTTATTGTTCCATTCTAATAAATTCTTTTTGCATGATAATATGTGTCTTATTTATATATTATGAAAACATAGTACAAGCCATGTATACATCGACAAGACAAAATTGAAAAGACAACATAACGCTAGTCTTTGCACAAAAGAACACCTGCCAAGAAGTAAAATTACAAACAAGAATGAGGAATCCTTTGAGCTCGACACCAACACTCGCCACTTGTCTCTGACAACACCATAGCAGCCACCCTTGTTTAAGAATTCGTCTGATTAACCAGTTAACTTGCCAATTAATCCCTACTCATAGGTTCATGAGTAGCCGATAAGCTGATAGATCGTCCAATTAATTCATTAACTTACCGGTTAGCCTAGTAATCCCCTACTCGTGAGCCAACCAAGCGACTACCAATTAACTATTTCCTCAACAATGACAACAACCAAAGGAGAAAAATGACGGATTATTTCCATACCCGAGGTTGACGCGGCTCCATCGCTGATATGTAGCTTTACGGACCTTCAAGATGATTCACCAAAGGTGAAACCATTATGTTTGAACGAATCAGA
Source organism: Triticum aestivum (assembly GCF_018294505.1). NCBI lineage: Eukaryota > Viridiplantae > Streptophyta > Magnoliopsida > Poales > Poaceae > Triticum > Triticum aestivum. Next base: position 753,858,478 of record NC_057803.1, read on the forward strand.
CTGGGGCAACACCGCGGACACGCCATCGAACTCCAGATCCAGCACCACCACGTGACTAAGATGTCGGAGGACGAAACCATACCTTTCATCCACGAACCATGGACCCAGTTCGTCTGATGTATAGCAGGTGTTGCTTAGGGGATGGTACATTGTAGTATATCATATACTGTAACAGCTACACTAGTAGAAAACAGGTCTTTGGTTGAGGCCTAGGTAAAGGCATTAATCCCGGTTCACTCACAACCGGAACCAAAAGATGCATCTGTCCCGGTTCGTGAGGCCAGGGCACTGGCCGGGCCTTGCGGGCCATTGGTCCTGGTTCGTCTGACCCCAGCTCTTGCACTGTTGTGCGCATCAGCGAGATATATGTCTCGTCGGACGCAGCCATTTTGTTCTAGTCGTGGGTAAATAGCGGGCTATATATGCCACTTAAATCAAGTGGGAGAAACAGAAGAAGAATAATAAGTATATAATCTGGCATCTATACACACACACACACACACATTTACTAGCTAGCTACTATCAGTATATTGGATCTGATATTTATTTACATCTAGCTATATAGTAGTAGTACCAGAGTATTGGGTCTGAATCTGATGCACCAACCAACCAAAGAGTACGTCATCGATCGACATGAGAAGGTTAATTAAACGACGGTAATAATTACCTGATGGGCATAATTTTGCTGGCTAATTGTCGGAGACGGAGTGGAGGTCGATCGATCTCGTTGCTTGCGTTGCGTTGCCGGAAGTGGCAGCAGCGATGGCCTTGGGGCGACGACAGTGACCAGGGGAATGGGAGGCGGCGAGCTGCTCAGCTCGCCGTCGGCAGCCACTCGTTCGCGATGTTTTCCTGAAAGACGAGAGGGGCTCTTCTTTTGTGGGCCATATATGTTGATGTTGGTGCTCCCAAAATATCTGACTCTCGCATGCATTCCCGTACGTCCCGGTGGGCCAAAATTGTCATGCATGTCGGCAGCTCGTCACTATTAGGCTGATCATAATGAGGAGTAACTTATACGAGTGTCATGCATATGACATTAGTCTAAGTTACTATTTTTCCAGTGCAAAGTAACATAATAGTAGTGTCATAGATTGCTTCATTTAGGTGGTGTTTGGTTCTCTAGTCCTAGGACTTTTTCTAGTCCCTAGGACTTTTTGAAAAAGACTCTCAAGGAGGTACTTCTAAGGACTTTTAGCAAAAAGTCTCAAAAAAGTCCCACCCTGTTTGGTTTGCTAGGGACTTTTTCTAGTCCCAACACAAAAAAGTCCCTGGAACCAAACAACCCCTTATTAGCTCATAGACTCATTTTACCTCGGAAAGCGTACCACAAGCACCTCTTTCCTCATTAAATACTTGTCACATAAGCAAAATCGTCTTGCGATGTGTTAAGTTACTACCTAAATTACCCCCACTATGGCTAGCCTTAGAATCTGGTTTTTTCCTGACTTCCAGAACTTCGCCGAGTCCATTTTATCGGAAACTCGCCAAACTACAGCTTGGTTCAAAATTAAACTTGGCAGTGATAAACTGCTTGGCAAAACTCTGGCTTTGCCAAGTTCCAACGAAAAACGACTCGGCGAACTAAATAAACTCGGCAGAATCTCAAGTTCACCGAGTTCCGGCAAGGAAAAAAACTTGGCAAAGCCTGGCCGGTGGGCCTTGCTGTAGAGCAAGCGACGGAGCCGTGACGGCGGCCTTTGTTTGCCGGGTTTCGTCTAATGGAGACTCGACAGGCATTTTCCATTTTTCATTTTTTTAAATAGAAAATCCAGGGGTCACATCTTTGCCGACTTTCGACACTTGGTAAACATTTTCCTTTTTTCATTTTTTAAAAAATTGCAGGATTTGCCAAGTTTTTGATAAAACAAACTCGACAATGGTTTAGTCCCACCTCGCCGCGCGAGGAGCGCCTTAAATAGCCGTGTCGTCTAAAAGCGGTAAGCTTGAATCATCATTGCACACTGTGATGAATATGAACTATTATTATGTGTATCTTCTCGGCTTATACCCAAAGAAAAATATTCTATCTTCTCTGCGTATAACCAACCAGAGAAGATTCACACCATATCCCTTTGATGGTTGCTCAACTTTTTTTTGAATCATTTCATCAAGCTCCATCGGTCCATACTGCTCGCCTGGGTCGCTATATTTTTACTATGACATCTGCACGGTAGTTTTGAGCTCCTGGTGGTTTTAGGGGGGTTTGAGGCTCCTGATGGGTTTCGGGGTGTTTGAGGAGGCAGGGCCACATGGTGCAGAGGTCACCGCCACCGGACGCCGCCCCGTGCTCATTACTTCTAGGTCATCGATGGTTTGATCGTCGAATGATGGCCAAGGGAACCCGTATGCAGATGGATTCTCGTCTGCAATAAACATTATTTGAAAGTAAAAGAACAAAAGGGTAAGTGAAAAACCGATTTAACTTAAAAACTCTCTCTCAATGTGAGTAGGTGCATCAATCCTTGCTTTGTGAAAGAGCTAACTTTATTAATGAATTGCTAGATGTACATCGACCTAATCATACGTGCATCTAGTCACCCCACACATACGTCCAATGCCGCATATACATCCAGTAATCACCCCGCAAATACGCCCAATGCCGCATATCACTATATACCCTAATCATACCTGCATCTAGTCATAGATTTGCTCATGATGCTACACAACAACAAAAAATATGCTACATGTCATAATCCAAGGTTGTATGCACAAGTTAAAGCCATTAAACTGCAGCCCCCCGCGAGCGGCCAGGAGCGAACCCTAGCCGCCCCCACTAGCCACACCCCGCCGCCGCCGGCAGGAATCGCCGGGCGAAGCCCGCGCGGCTCGGCGGCGGGGGGGTTCCTTTTACTCCTCCCGCTCGAGATGGTGCAGCGCGGGCCGGCCGCTCCAGGGGGAGCTCGGGCACGCTGGCGCTCGGGGCGGCGCGGCGAGGCAGCGCGGGGTGGCGGCGCGCGGTGCGCGAGCGGGCGCGGCCAGGTGGTGCTGGCGCGGCGAGGGGCATGGCGGCGCGTGCGTCGGGTGCGGCCTTGATGCCCCTCAACGGGATCTGGCGGGGACGGCATGGCGATTGGCGGCGCTCCGGCGGCTCCTGGCGCGTGGATCCGGCGAATTGGGATGCGGTCGGCGGCTCCTGGCTGCTTGATGAGGCTCCTCCCGACGGTGTTGCGGCTGCAGTGGGTTGCTCCGGCTTCGGCCCGGCAGCCCTGCTCGGCGGGTTGGGGCGGGGTGGCGGCCCCCTTCCGGCTTGGTGCTGACGAGCTGGCCAGTTTGCTAGCCCGGCATGGTGGTGGCTGTCGGGGCGGCGGCCCCGGATTTGGTGGAAGCGGCTTCGGCTGGGAGGTGGTGCGCGCATCTGGGCGTGGTGGGTCTCGGGATCCCACGGCCAGTTCGAGGTCGGCCTCGGCAGGATGGGGTTCGTTGGCTGCGTTGATGCGGGCAGGTGGTGGTTGAGCATCTCCGGGAGAAATCCTATGTCCGGCCTCTGCCGGATCTAGCGACGGCGACGCCCGTGGGCGTCGTGCTCTTTCTTGGAAGCGTTGCTGTTGTGTGGTGCTCCTCCCCCCTCCCCGCGGCCTTGGCTCCGGAGGGAAACATCAGATCTTCGAGATCGGGCGATGAAGGCGCCTTCACGTCTTCTTCCTCCTTGGGGGCATCGTCTCGGAGCCGGCCACAACCTGGAGACCAGTGGATGGCGGCATCTTCGCCGCGTGGGTTGCGGCATCTTCGCCGCGTGGTTTGCGGCATCTTCGCCACGTAGTTTGCTGAGGCGGCCATCTCGGGGGCGCTGATTTCTGTTTGGCAACGATGATGGCGTCGAGAGGAGCTTTGGTCGCGGCTCGGGCTTCGGTAGTCGGATCTTACCGGCGTGTCCGAGGTGTTCTTCCGTTGGTTGCTTGGTTGCTTGAAGTCGGAGCTGCGGTGGAGTTGTCCATGCGGTGACGATGACAGGCGCTCGGTGGTCGGCTTCGGCGGGCACGGTCGACGCAAGTCCTGCATATTCCCTTGTGATGATCGTCGTCAGAGTCGGAGCTGTCAGTTGTTCGCGCGTGTGGCCTTGTGTTGGCATGTGCCTTCATGTTTTCGGTGCAGCTATCCTCTTTGTAGCTCCGTGATCCCATGTCGGTGGCCAGGTTGGCCGGTGGTTCCCATGCTATATGGGTTGGATTGTATCGGTTTTAGCCCGGTTTTCCGTCAATTAACCGGGCAATTCTCACTCCTTCTTAATGAATGAAAATGGCAAGTCTTTTGCCTCGTTTAAAAAAAATTAAACTGCAGCCGTACCACAAGCAAATTGTGCCGCACCCCATCAGATACCCATATAGCTGATGTCTGATGGGTAGTGCCATTGATTGCCTATTTTGCGAGAGCAATTTGGCTCTCGAGATGGCTTCTAGTCAAAAAACGTTCAACATAAAAACTGTTTGTCTTGTCAAAACGAATAAATATGATTTTGGAGTCATTTCCAACCGAGGTCCTTTACTACCTCAAAAGTGACCCGCAACGTGCAGCTAGCTTTTAAACCAGATAGTTTTGGAAAGTTCAAATTCCGAGTTAGACCCAAACTAGGGTTTTGGACGTGAATCGGAATCTTTCCTTGCATAGGAAGTCCAAACCAAAGCTCCATTTTTTCCAATCTAAAACATAATACAAAAAAATTCTAATCTAAATTAGCCTAGACAGGGGGGCCACGGCCCCTGCAGAGATGTGCATAGCTCCGCCAGTGATGAGGGGGTGACTGCCGATTGAAACAACGACACCCACACAACACACTAGTCACTTTTTCATCTACGTTTTGTCTCTTCCTTGTTCTTAGTCGTTTTTCATGTTGGAGAGCTGCGAATCCCAAGGTTGTAGGGGTGGTTGAACCGATCTAGGGCAACTCATAACCGCCGCACTCCCCGACGGGGTCCCTCGCGGGCGTGCGGTGTTTTCGGGTCTCAAAAGCTCTCGCCACTCTCCTATGACTCGCGCCTCGGGCGAGGTGTCTTACGTACCGCGCTCGACGCCGGAGGTACATGTTGACGTGTTCGTGTGCGAACACTACCATCATCAGAGGTTGGAGAAAGTTGTTATTCACGAGACATGAAAGCAAAGACTAGGTGATTTGGGGCTCTTGAGGTTGTATGACCCACAAACTGACGGACACGCCTTTCTTCGTGGAACCTGAGGCACTTACTGTCAGAACAGGAGCACGGCCAAATTGAACATTGAACATATAAACCCGGAAGAACTGCTAGGCAGGACCAAGGCCTCCACATCGCATTTAAATCGCTATGAACAGTACTCGTGCCACCGCCTGCAAATTTTGTGCCCCACCGAGGGCATTTTAGTCTTTTCACCTTTGGGTATAAAAGGCAGCCCGCCCATGGAGAAACCCTAGCCGCTCCCTCCGCCCGCACTCGAGCCCCGCACTCGCGCCTCCGCCCGCACTCTCTGCTCTCTTCCCCGATCCCCTCCCACGAACACTAGCCTCCTGGTGCTGCACCCCTTCCTTCCCCCGTCCGTCCCCACCACCCCTCCCACGCGCCGCGAGCCCCTCCCTCCTCTTCGTGCTGCCGGTCGTCGCGGCGATGCAGAGCAAGACACCGAACTGCGGGAGCTCGCCGTGCGCGTGGAGCACCCAGAGAAAAAGCGGGCAGCGAGAGAAGGACGCCGCATCCACCGCTCCCCCGCGTCGAATCAGCCACCGCCATGGAGCAAGAGAAGGACGCCGCGTCCGCCGCTCCCCCGCGTTGAACCAGCCGCCGCCAGGGAGAAGGACGACCAGCAGGAGGGCCAGCGCTGGAGGAGTAGCCATCAGGGACCTCGTAGCCCTCAACGAGCACCGGTGAGCGACAGGGAGACCACCATCTCATCATATCCTCCCAGATTCTTGATCTGGAGCGAGGGATAGACGCTGCCACAGGCTGTCGGGGATGCCTCTACATTGTCGTCGACTAGATGAGGGAAGCAGCAAGATGCTGACGTATGCATCGAACGTGGGCTGCTTCAGCTTTAGGGGTGATTTGATGATGGTGCAAGGGCCCCCGCTTCCTTGTTGTGAGGGCATCTCCAGCCGCGCCCCCAACAGGCCCTCCCTAGGCGATTTTGCCGCGCCAGCGCCAAAAAAAGGCCCCAGTCGTGCCCCCAGAAGCCCGTTTGTTGCCGGCTCGGGCCAAAACTGGTGCCGGCGGACCCAGGCCGAACCCGGCGCCCTGGGGGCGCTTGGGGAGCCGGCACAAGCGAAAAAGGCGCGTGGGCCCGCCCTGGAGGTGACCCGAGGGCCTTTTCCCGCCGTTTCTTGATGCTTTTCCCTCGCATCTCTCCCGCTCGCTCGCCTTCCTCCCGCCATTCTCTCCCTTTCTCCCGCCAAACCCCCTCCCCCTCCCGCTCGCCTTCCAGTCGCCGCCATGCCGCCGAAGAAGTACGCCATGCCGCGCGCGGCGGCAACCGCGACTGGCGCCGTGGCCCAGCCGAAGCAGAGGAAGCCGAGGGCGCCGCCATGGAAGCCCGACGTGCCCTCGACAAGGCCAAGGAGACATACAAGCCGGACGCGACAACTCCGGGCGCGTCAGAGGGGCGGCCGGACGGCCACAAATTGGCAAAGAAGGGGAAAAACGCCGACGCGGCAACCGCGCGAGTGCAGGAGTCCATCGAGCATTGCCTCGCTGACGCCCAGGCCCGGGCCGTCCTACGCGAAGAGAAAACCGAGGCGCGGTGGTCGTCGCTAATGAAGAACAACGCCATCAAGCTCGATCTGCTCCGGACGAACGTCGCCGTGAAGAAGAGGAACACCGACATGGCTTTTCTGATGGGCGGGGTGGACATGCTCCAGAGCAACGACGAGAAGCTCAAGGCGTGGTGCCTGGTGCAGCGCGGCCTCATCCTGAACGAGCTCCCGACGGCAACGCCGACGACACCGACGACGCCCACGACCACACGGACGCCAAGCCTGAACGACGCCTCTACATCGCCGCCCAGCAGTGCCGAAGCCGCGCCGACGCAGCCCAGCACCGAAGCAGCTCCGACACCGCCAACGCCTGGAGCCGAGCCCGCCGAGTGAAGCGTTGCGCAGGCGAACTTGCGGCGGCGGCAATCTGTTTTTTGTAATGCCAGACTACGTCCGATCGCCGGATTTGCGGCGTCTTTTGAGAGCGGGAACGACCAAGTTTAAATTTCCCGCATCCTGGGGCCAGCGCGTCGGGGCGTGACTGGGAGCTAGGTCGCCCCCAGAGGCCGAACTAGCGCCGGCACGCCCCCAGGCCGCTCTATTTAGGCGCCCTGGGGGGCCGAACGGCTGGAGATGCCCTGACGTTGCAGCCTCACGGGCCCTTCTGCAGGTATGCTAGCTCCTTCTCTCCTCTTCTTTCATACTGATGCAATTCTCTCATACTGATGCAAAAGGAGAGGTGCAAATCTGAAGATTATTCAATGAGGTATAATTGTTAAATTTGCCTATTTTGGCCCTTCTGCAGGCAAGAGTTATGTCCAGATGAGCTAACGCTTTACTATCCAAACCTTCTGAAGGTCATTGGCTCTGATTCTTTGGAAAAAAGGTTGAGAGCTATACACAACAACGCTAAAGATGGATTCCACGCAGGATTGCTGGGTCAAACACAGTCAAAATCGAACGGGCCACACGAGCCGTTGACCAGATCAGAGGCCATCGAACGGGCAGAACGATGCGAAATCGAGGGAGCCCTCTAATGGGCGGGTCGGCCAGCCTCCTTATATGTTAGAATGCGTCAATTTTAAAATATCCATGACTTTTTATTTAAAAAATCGTTCATCGATTCACAAAATGTTCATGATTAAAAACTAAAACGTTGTGTCTACAACAAAAGTATTGATGAATTCAAAAATGTTCGTCACAAAAAAATGTTTCTGAGTTTCAAAAGTTTTTCACAAATTTCAAGAAATATTTGCCTACGCAAAAAAGTAAACTTGTTGATGAGTTCAAAAAAACATGTACGCAGTTTCAAAAAATATTCTCTAACTTGTAAAAAGTTCATGAATTTAGAAAACGTTCGCAACTTCAAAAATGTGGTGAACATTTTGGGAGTGCATCTCCTCACATATATAGGGAGTGCAACTTAGAAAATTCCAAAAAGAATGTTCGCAACATGTACAAAAGACCAAATATATAGGGCATGCATCTCCTCACATATCGCGCGCGCGCGCGCACACACACACACACTTGGTATTCATGAATTGATTTTTTCTATGTTCATCAATTCAAAAAAATGCACATGATTCAAAAGTAAAAGTTTCAGTATACAAAAAATGTCCTTGAATTTATGACAATATTCAAGAAAATGCTTGGGATTTAGAAAAATATATTTCGTAAATTTTGAAAAAATGTTCATTGATTCAAAAAATATTGATGAATTCAAAAAAAATTCATCACAAACTGTTTCTTAATTTCAAAATGTATTCACGAATTAAACAAAAGTGTTCGCCTATGCAAAAAAAACTTGTTGATGAGTTCCAAAAAACATGTACGCCATTTCAAAAAGTATTCACGAATTTGTTAAAATTTCATGAATTAAGAAAAATTTCGCAACTTCAAAAATATGGTGAATATTTTTCCAATTCTATAAACAAATTTGAAATTCAAAAAATGTTCAGCCCAAATTTAAAAAATGTTGACTGATTTGAAAAAAATCATGAATTAAAAAATATTCGAAATTTCTGTATGCAGTGGGCTCAGGGAGGGGAGGGGGGTATGCACCATTTTGCTCGTGCCAAATAGGAGACTGCCAAAAAAGTGAACACGTACAAAAAACCAAAACACATAGAAGACAGCTGGGCCGTAGCTATAAAACAAAAGAAACAGGCCCGTACAGCCCAAAAAAAGACTGTGAATACCTAATTATGCTACTGACGGTGCTTAAATAACCGAGAACAATGCATGTCTCAGCTACCACACATCTCGGATCCTCGGTTCTCAGCTAACACGCTTCTTCAATCAATTACAACTATCTTTTTACAAATTAAGAAAGTTCGACTCAGATAATAAAACTACATAAAAACATATAATCATGTCTTCTTCTGAATAAAATATTGTAGTACACAACAGATTCAATTATTGTGACCGCTATAAATATTTATCTTCTAGTGCAAATATTTATATCCCTAGTTATTATGACGGCTATCTATATTTATCTTCTAGAGCAGATACTTATATCCAGAAGACATACATTTGCAAGTGTTTCTTGGTGCCAAAACCTACGTTAAGCTAAAATAAGTAGACACAAGCTTCTATTAATAGTCCAAAGAGGCCAAGTATGCATGCTTAAACAATACACCATGTCTATTTAGTCACATGTGAGCTCTTCTTGATCATGAAAGGTACCAGGTACCACAAAAATAGTTCAGCACCATCCAAATTGAATAAAGACCGAATAAATTGGCAATGAATCCTAATGCAATGATTGGAATAAGAATAAGACAAAAAAAGAGAAGCAACATAATAAACAGAGAAAGATTAAACGGACAGGTGATATAATGTCTGCCTCTTCTCGGAAAATCTAATGGCAACTCTATCAATTTCAAGTACTCTTATTGTAGATAACATCAGCATAAAACTTATGTATATCTATTGATTCAAGGCTATGGATTTCTTTCTTGAAAAGGAACGCAATTTATATATGAAAGGTAGCAGCTTTCATCGAAAAAGATTCTTGCTCCTGACACATAATTTCTTTACCGGTTTCTCAGCTATGAAGAAGAAAATGATTTCTTCCTCGCGGACAGAACTAATGGGCACCAAGAGCATTTGCACATTTCAATTCACTTGATGCTTTAACAAAGTGCCTCCTCTGCCCGAACAACTGAACACAAATGCGTCCTCTCATAGCCATGGCGGTGAACCTGCAGAGCAAACGCATGCAATGACTGAAATGAATGGGATGCTTTGCTCGGTTCTTCGAGGCCCATGCATACTATAACAGATTAATACCTGTGTCCGTCCTCCAAACAGGGCACGGCCGGCACGGTCTCCTCCAATCAGTGCAACGGACCACATCCTGCTTTGTTCGGCGGCGTCTGCGGCGTCCGTGGGGATCCGTGGCCATTTCTTTTAATGATCAAACATGACTCTTGCATAAGTGATATCAGTATCTGATTAAGATGATTTTTTAAGGCACCAAAACAAGAACTGGGTGAAGACAATAATAATAGATATTAGTATCCGACTAAGATGATCTAGCTAAATACCTGTGGGTTGCCACAGAATAACTCCTCTTGACATGCACGTCAATTGCCTCCCTTTAATAGCCTCAAATGCATAAGTTTACAACTACGAGTCGTGCACGGGAACAAGATGTACACAAACATATATTCATTTCATTGATCAAAATAGATTTATAATAACTAATTTCATTTTTCAAAATAGACCAGCAATCCTAGAAGAAGAAAAGTAATATACAACATATATTGTAACTCCGCACTACAGCCACCGGCTACATCACCCATGCGGCTTCACCTTCGACAACTAATAAAACGGGAAATTTCTAATATCATCCACCTTGAATAATATAATAACATCCACTTTCATTTTATTTTTATCTTGGAGCCTCATGGTCACATGTTCTAGGAAATTTTAATTTCAGACAGCAATGATATCTACCAGCAATAAGATTTCTAGATGCCCAGAAATGCAGTATATTTCTATGTATGGAAATATTTTTCAGTAATAATGCATAGGGAAAAGATATAATCATTTTTCTGACCTCAACCTCGACAAGCACAACTGCATCAAGATGCCCACTATTGACACAATATCTCCAGCGCCCTTGCTCAGTCCCGGCCTCTTTGTGTACAGCAAAAGCAAGAACATAGCAACAAGACTGCTTGGACGCTATTGCTCCACTTGACTTTGTAGATTGCTTCCTCAGATGAAGTTTTAATTACCTCTAGTCCTGAAATAAAAGAATGAAAATAATTTAAAGCCTCAATGAAATGATGAGGGACTAACAAAAACTTCACTCATTTTTTCGAGGGAAAACTTCACTCATTTTGTTATACCTTCAAATTAAGGGAGTAAGAAAGTCCCTCAATGCGCAGTTGCAAAAAGAGTGGAAACATAACAAAGTAAAATAAACCTGACAATCGTCTAAAAGGGTCATTTACACTTTTTTTGTCTTATTTTTTCCTCATTTGAAAGGGACATCACATTGTTTTTGTGTAAGTGCTTTACATAAGAATATAAGAAGACATGAATCAGTTTCATTCTTGGAGAAGTGCAGACTATATGAATGTAACGCCATACAGAGGCATGTTTCATGTGTGGCAGAGGCAGAGGTAAGGCTAAAGATCAGGAGAACACTAATAGAACCTTACCTCTGCCACACATGAAACATAGATAGGAATTAACATGCATGAACACTAATAGAACCTTACCTCTGCCACACATGAACCTTACCTCTGCTAAATACATGAAAGTTGTGGTCATTTCTCCCACATAGATAGGAAATTCAGACCGAATTTCCTTGACTTTCTCATCAACTTTTTTCTGCATTTGTGGAGGTAGAGTTTTCCTCTCGGGTAAAATACACGTTCCAGACAGAGGCGACGAATCACCTTGGCTCCGCTGTAGGCAAACACAAGCATCAGCAAGAAAGTTTCAACCTCATATGTATGGCTTACTTTAGATAACAGGAAAACAAGCATTTGTGTGTCTTTTCACAAAGTGCCTAGAGGCCATATCACGCATCAAAACTACTTGGGGCCAATTAAAATTAACATGCAAAGCTCAAGAACAGGGTCACCAAGGCAGCAATATTATGCAATGAATAAAGCACTAGAACGAAAACTAATTAGACCAACGGAGGAGTCACATACCAACGAACAAATCCCCGAAACAGTTTGGTGAATGGGGCTTTGCACAAGGAGATCGAAAAATGCAGCAAAATGAGCAAGAACACGGGTTTGAACTGTGGGGGAATTTTTTCTGGAGGTAGACGAAGGAGATGGGTGCTAGAATAAGTGGAGGGGCGCACGTAGGACCCACGAGCCTGCCAGGCGCGCCCAGGGGGTGGGCGCGCCTTCTGGGCTCGTGACCCACTGGTGCATCCCCCTGACATGTTTTATATCTCAGAAATTCTTAAATATTCCAGAAAAAATCATACTTGAATTTCAGGGCATTTGGAGAACTTTTATTTTCAGGTCATTTTTTTATTGGACGGATAATACAGAAAACAGGAAAACAGTGATATTTTTATTATCTTTCTTCTAAATAACAAAAAGTAAAAGTTGGAAACATAAAGTTGTGACTTCTAAATTCATCCGTCTCATGTTCATCAAAAGAAATCCATCAACGAGGTTGATCAAGTCTCCTTGACGAACTTTTTTCGAATCACATAAAACCGGAGAATTTTCGAAAAATCACTAGGTTACCTCAACGGGGATATGCATATCCCCAACAATAAGTATATCATATCTCCTTGACAGTAGGTATGGGGAATTCAAAGCCTCCAATAATAATGGATGAAGATTTTTCAATAGAATTAATGCAATGAACTCGATATTGTTTCTTCGAAAAGTGCACCGTGTGCTCATTACCATTGACATGGAAAGTGACATTGCCTTTGTTGCAATCAATAACAGCCCCTACAGTGTTTAAAAAGGGTCTTCCAAGGATGACTGCCATGGCATCATCCTCGGGAATATCAAGAACAACAAAGTCTGTTAAGATAGTAACGTTCGCAACCACAACAAGCACATCCTCGCAAATGCCGATAGGTAAAGCAGTTGATTTGTCGGCCATTTGCAAAGAAATTTCAGTAGGTGTTAACTTATCCAATTCAAGTCTACGATATAAAGAGAGAGGCATAACACTAACACCGGCTCCAAGATCACATAAAGCAGTTCTAACATAATTTCCTTTAATGGAGCAAGGTATAGTGGGCACCCCAGGATCACCTAGTTTCTTAGGAGTCTCACCCTTAAAAGTGTAATTAGCAAGCATGGTGGAAATCTCAATATCAGGTATCTTTCTTTTATTAGTCACAATATCTTTCATGTATTTAGCATAAGGAGACTTTTTAAGCATATCAGTCAAACGCATTTGTAAAAAGATAGGTCTAATCATTTCAACAAAGCGCTCAAATTCCTCATCATCCTTTTTCTTGGATGGTTTGGGAGGGAAGGGCATGGGTTTCTGAACCCATTGTTCTCTTTCTTTACCATGCTTCCTAGCAACAAAATCACTCTTATCATATCTTTTATTCTTAGGTTGTGGGTTATCAAGATCAACAGAAGGTTCAATCTCCACATCATTATCATTACTAGGTTGAGCATCAACATGAACATCATTATTAATAGTGTCACTAGGTTCATGTTCATCACCAGATTGTGTCTCAGCGTCAGAAATAGATATGTCATTTGGGTTCTCAGGTGTAACAGCAACAGGTTTACTAGCATGCAAGTTCCTATCATCTTTTTTTTCTTCCTATTACCAGGATGACTAGGTGCATCGGCATTATTTTCTGAGAATCTTGCTCAATTCTCTTAGGACGGCCCTCAGGATACAAAGGTTCCTGAGTCATTTTACCACCTCTAGTAACAAATCTAACAGAATTATCATTCAATTCATTAAGCAAGTCATTTTGAGCCTTAAGTACTTGTTCTACTTGAGTAGTGACCATAGAAACATATTACCACCAACAAGTATGATGATGATGATGCATGACAGATTACCACCAACAAGTATTGCTAATGATGTGGTAGAAAAAAAACTATATTTGCTAGCCAATGTAAAAAACAAATAAGTAAGATGTCTACTTGTCATTGGATCAATGTCAGAAATGGATTATTTCTTTTGATTATGAACTTAGCACATTGTGAAATACGAAAATGTGTAGATTGTGAAGTTCAAAGAATGGCTGAAGATCATTAATTATGGACAGGCTCACATACTTTCATGTTGATTGCTTTTTACAGAGATAGCAGCTTAGATGAGAGAGATGCTGATCGTGGGTGGACCAATGAAGAATAAGAAAAAGAAGAAGGGTGATTTAATTGTATAAAAGGTAAACAATGTTACCTGATGTGCATGAGGGTCCTAAAGGTATGTTATTGAACCATAAATATGTTGCAATGCATAGAAAAATAATTAAAATATATGAAAGATAATGGTTGAAAGCACAATTCTTATTTAATAATGTGGGTCATAAAACATCACTTGTGTATTTTCCCTTGCATTTTTTAGTTGTTTTCCCTTATATTTTCATAATGTATTTCCCGTTGCAATGCACGGGCAATTTTCCTAGTGATATATAACGTCCGAGTTTCTTTCATATACCCAACAAATGTATCCATTGTGTGTTGAGACATGGACTCGCATTTGGAAGTAAAAAAAAGATTGTTTCTTATTTTCCTTAGAGAAAAATACTGGTTCTTTTGTGTTCTTCATTATTTCAATTGCATCTATTTTGCAGAAAAACTTCCAATCTATTCATCTTCGATCATGGCAGTACAACGAATACCAGAAATAAAAATTACATCCAGATTCGTAGACCACCTAGCGACGACTACAAGCACCGAAGCGAGCCGAAGGCGCGCCGCCATCATCGCCCCTCCATTGCCGGAGCCGGGCACAACTTATTGTAGTAGACAGTCGGGAAGTCGTCGTGCTAAGGCCCCATAGGACCAGCACCCCAGAACAGCAACCGTTGCCGATGAAAAATAACGTAGATCGGAAGGATCCAAACCGAAGACACACGAACGTAGACGAACAACGACGAGATCCGAGCAAATCCACCAAAGATAGATCTGCCGGAGACACACCTCCACACGCCCACCAACGATGCTAGACGCACCGCCGGAACGGGGGCTAGGCGGCGAGACCTTTATTCCATCTTCAGGGAGCCGCCGCCGTCTCGCCTTCCTGAGTAGGACACAAACCCTAACAAGATTGAAAAAAACGACTAAAAACGGAGCCCTCCCGCCGGCCTTGCAAGGATCCACCGCGCCTCCATGGCCCTAGGGCCACCGGAGACGAGGCGGACCTGCGCCGGCGCCGGCGAGAGGCACAAACCCTAACTTTCTTTCTTGGAGGAGGAGGAGGAGCAGGGTTTGATGCAGTACGTACAACAAAATAATTATTTCAATTGCATCTATCTATTTCTTTTGAGCTTCTCTTTTTCTTTTGAGATCTAGAATAGAAAAGTCTACTCACATTTTAGTCCCCTGAAGATATATATTGCTAACATCTTCACATCATTAAACATCGGTCAATGCAAAAGCTAACTGAAAAAACAAATAAGTAGAGAACGCTTGTTGCCACAGAAATCTGAATACACATGGTCATATTTGCCGGTAAGCGTCCCTGGTTGCAATTCAGAATAAGCAGTGCGGGTAAGGAACTAAAGCACGTAGGGAGATAAAACATGAGATAACAAATACGGCAGGAACCAAGTGTTTTTGAGGTTATATGTGGCTTTCTCGCCGGTCGGAACCTTATTTTCCATGAAAGGCAATATCCATCATAATTTCCACACGCCTACAAGAATGAACCAATAACTCAATCAGTCAATCACGATGTATCTCAAGCAAACAGCTTGGCACAAAAAGAGCTTTGTGTGCTAGCCAAGCAAAACAGCCACAACGAAGCAATATCCAAGAACCAAAACATACAAACCACGTAATCCCCTATTCCCAGGATGACATGACATGGAAGTGGGAGGGATCAATTAAATGAACATATATTCAGAAGAAAAATATACGTACAGATCAACATGAGTTCTGTGGTGTACCTTGACTCCTTCGAGACGTCCACTACTTGGAGAGGTCCAGGTTTTGCTCGACTGCAAAGAAGACAAAATTGATCGCATCACTCGGAATTCTTGAGTTCAAAAGAAGACACTCGACGGAGAGGAATTACCATCAAGCATGTCGGACATCTCTTTGGTAGTGTCCTTCAAGTACTTGGTAGTGTCCTTCAATTCTCTTATTTTCTTCGCCCACTCGGCCATCTTCTTCTTGAGTTTCGAGTTCTCCTCTTCAAGTTTGCCATTCTTCTCCCTCGCATCAGCAAGTGCCTTGTCCTTGTCTTCGAGCGCCTTCGCCCACTCGGCCATCTTCTTCTTGAGTTTCGAGTTCTCCTCTTCAAGTTTGCCATTCTTCTCCCTCGCATCAGCAAGTGCCTTGTCCTTGTCTTCGAGCGCCTTCTTCGTAGTATCTAAAGAAACAACATTGTTGAGTCGCGCTTGGAGTCGACGATTCTCACCACGCACTTCTATTCGAGTGGAGTCACTCGGTTCAAAGATGAAAGAAAAGAATTGATGGTTCATTCGGTTGACAAAAACAAATATACCTCCTTGAGTCCTCAGCTCAGCCTGGGCTTTCTCCAAGTCCAGCTGAAGCTGGTTGATCAGACGAAGGTCCGCAGGGTTGACATCTCGGTGAGGCTCATCCCCACCGCCATCGCCATATTTGTCCTCGCTGCCTTCGGTGTGGTCCGCGTGTACGCTCCCACCTTCACTGTTCTCTCCATCATGGGATTGCGTGAACGAACGTTGTTCATCTTCAGCACATATATAGAATGAAGTGACAGATGTATATGTACAAGAACATATAGGACGCATGAGTTACCTCCTCTTTGGGCCGCGTTGGCGCTTGTATCGATTGGGCCACCTGCCGTGCGCCTCCTCGGCGGGAAATGGCTCTCCGACCAACACAGAGTCGCTGTCGCCGACGGCCTTGGGTGCGGGCTGCTGCGCCTGCGCTTTTTTCGATCTCTTCCTCTTCACCGGCGACTTGACGACGGGCGTTTGCTTGCGGTTGCGGGTCGAGGCCCAAAGTGGTTGTTCCGTGGCCATAGCAGCGGCCGGCGGTAGGCCCTCCATGTCCATGGCTAGTTCAACGTCCAGCTCGCAGCTCCCTGGATGGCAAGGAGATCGTGGAGATGGATCTGAATTGTGGGGGGTTTTAAAAGGAGGAGATTGCGGGGGAGATCGTTTGAATTTTGATGATGATTTTCCGGACGATCAGTTTTGGTTGGCCGATCAATCCGGAACCGCGTTGTTGGAGCTGTCTTTGCTCATGGATCGATTCCTTCCATTTTAATTTTGATTTACTTACGTGGTAAGTATATTCCAGTTCCCTTCCTTAAATTGCTTATTACGTCCCCATGCCATCATATAGTACAATATATATTTTTTTTGCGGAAAAAACTTCCAATCTATTCATCTTCAATCATGGTAGTACAACGAAAACTAGAAATAATAAAAATTACATCCAGATCCGTAGACCACCTAGCGATGACTACAAGCACTGAAGCGAGCCGAAGGCGCGCCGCTGTCATCGCCCCTCCCTTGCCGGAGCCGGGCAAACCTTGTTGTAGTAGACAGTCGGGAAGTCGTCGTGCTAAGGCCCCGTAGAACCAACGCACCAGAACAGCAACCGCCGTGGATGAAGAGTGTAGATCAAAAGGATCCAACCTGAAAACACACGAACGAAGACGAACGACGAACAGATCCGAGCAAATCCACCAAAGACAGATCCGCCGGAGACACAACTCTACACGCCCACCGACAATGCAAGACGAACCACCGGAACGGGGGCTAGGCGGAGAGACCTTTATTCCATCTTCAGGGAGCCGCCACCGTCTCGCCTTCCTGAGCAGGACACAAACCCTAACAAAGCTCGAAAAAAGATCTAAAAACGGAGCCCTCCCACCGGCAAGGACCGAGATCTACTCCGCCTCCATGACCATACGGGCACCGGAGACGGGATAGACCGGCGCCGGCGCCGGTGGGAGGCAGAAAGCTAGGGTTCTTGGAGGCGGCGGCTAGGTGCGCGTCCCGTGTTTCCATGATTACCATCAGATTTGGAATACGTGATTGATTGATTGATTTTCTTTCTTTTTCAGTGTATGCACGCGGTTAATTTCCCCTTTTCCAAGGTATATATATGTGATTGATTTCCATTTACCGAGTGAAGTCTGAAATAAACCTTGTTTTCGTATGATCCACCTCCATATCCAGGTCGTTAGAGCCCTTGAGGTCTTCCCAAACAGGGATGGCGGATGTGGAGTGGGGCGAGACCTGAAACGCTGAGTCAGCTTCCCTCCCCCTCGCACTCTTTGCCCCCTAGTCTCCCTTTCTCTCTCTTGATGCATCGACTTCTTCTCTGTGGCGGCCATGGCGAAGAACGTATGATTGTGGCGACCTCTGATGAGCACTCCGACAGAAAAGAACAAGCATACATTCTTCTTCCGTGATGGTCATCATTCGGTGTTTCCCCCCTCTTCGGGCGCTATGTTTAGGGTTCAACAGGGGGAGGGGTCAAGTAGGATTTTTGGGAGGGGGGGGCGGATTTATGCCATGGTACAATAGTTCGATTTTTTGCTATGCACCAATTTCTTATACTTTGCTTCTAGTGTAGGATTTTCTCGTTGAAATCATGGAACCGACAGAGTTGTTGATTTTCATATTTGACTTTGGTGGCTAGTTCATACAAATTGCTCCACCTCTTGATTATGTGTGTGTGAGGGGGGGGGGGAGACTGGATTGTCGGAGATTGAGCGGACAAGATCTCATTACATGAGTTGAAAAGATGTAACAAGACGGCGCCAGAAAAGGTGTTTCGGGGGGCTCTTTAGGGGGTTTCCCCATATTTGAGAATTTATATAAGTGGAAATAGGTCAGGCGGAGCCACATGGGGCCCACAAGGTAGCAGGGCGCGCCATGTTGCCTTGCCATCTTCTCGTTTCATGTCTGGTCTCCTCCCAAAACTTCTAGGGTGTCTTATGTTCAGAAAAAAATTGTCAAAAAGTTTCATATCGTTTGGACTCTGTTTGGTACTGATTTTATGAAAAACCAAAAAGGCAGAAAACAGCAGCCGCCACTAGGCGCTAGGTTAATGCATATAAAGTATTTAAGATTGATAATATAATAGCATGAAACAATAAAAATTATAGATA
Organism: Triticum aestivum; assembly: GCF_018294505.1. NCBI lineage: Eukaryota > Viridiplantae > Streptophyta > Magnoliopsida > Poales > Poaceae > Triticum > Triticum aestivum. The sequence goes on from NC_057803.1 coordinate 753,877,391, forward strand.
CAATGGAGACATATCACACCGCCGCTGCATGCTGCTATGCTCCGGCCGCTCGATCCTGCCCACTAGGATCCGCTCCTATGGCAAGATGCGCTTAACCGCAGTCCACTGAGAATCTCGAGGTGCATGAAGAAACTGATAGACATGGTTGACAGCATAAGAGACATCAGGACGGGTGATGGTCAAGTACTGCAAGACATCAACAATACTGTCATACTCAGTAGCCTCATCAGCGGAGAGAAGAGAACCATCGAGAGTAGAGAGTCTGTCAGTAGAGGACATAGGTGTAGTAGCCGCCTTGCACTGTAGCATACCAGCCCGTCGAAGAATATCATGAGAGTACTTCTGTTGAGTAAGTGTCAAGCCAGAACCAGAGTGCAAAACCTCCAGCCCAAGGAAATGGTGAAGCTGCCCAAGATCCTTAACAGCAAAGTCACCACTCAAAGCAGACACCAAGTGATCCGCAGCATAGTCCGAGGAGCTGACAAGGATGATATCATCAACGTAGACCAACAGATATGTAGTAATTGTAGGCGCTGAATAAGAAACAACGAAGTATCAGCCATAGAGGGAACAAACCCATGAGCCCGAAGAGTAGTGCCAAGACGTGCATGCCAAGCACGCGGAGCCTGCTTCAAACCATAGTGTTGGGTAACGTTGCAGAAAACAAAAATTTTCCTACTCGTTTCACCAAGATCATCTAGGAGTTCATCTAGCAACGAGTGAATAGATGCATCTACATACCTTGTAGATCGCGAGCGGAAGCGTTCAAAGAACGGGGATGATGTAGTCGAACACGACGTGATTCGAATCACCGGAGATCCTAGCACCGAACGGACGGCACCTCCGCGTTCAACACACGTACGGAACAGCCACGTCTCCTCCTTCTTGATCCAGCAAGGGAGGGAGGAGAGGTTGAGGGAGATGGCACCAGCAGCAGCACGACGGCGTGGTGTTGATGGAGCTGCAGTACTCCGGCAGAGCTTCGCTAAGCAATAAGGAGGTGGAGGAGGTGTTGGGGAGGGAGAAGGAGGCAACCAAAGGCCAAGGACTCAAGGTATGAAGTCCCTCCTCTCCCCCACTATATATAGGGGTGCCAAGGGGGGGTGGCCGGCCCTAGGAGATCCAATCTCCTAGGGGGTGCGGCGGCCAAGGGGGGTTTCCCTCCCCCCCAAGGCACCTAGGAGGTGCCTTACCCTCCTAGGACTCTTGCCCCCTTGAACCCTAGGCGCATGGGCCTATGTGGGGCTGGTGCCCTTGGCCCAAGCAGGCCAAGGCGCACCCCCTACAGCCCATGTGGCCCCCGGGGATGGGTGGCCCCACCCGGTGGGCCCCCGGGACCCCTCCGGTGGTCCCGGTACAATACCGATAACCCCGAAACTTGTCCCGATGCCCGAAACAGGACTTCCCATATATAAATCTTTACCTCCGGACCATTCCGGAACTCCTCGTGACGTCCGGGATCTCATCCGGGACTCCGAACAACATTCGGGTTACTGCATATACATATCCCTACAACCCTAGCGTAACTGAACCTTAAGTGTGTAGACCCTACGGGTTCGGGAGACATGTAGACATGACCGAGATCGCTCTCCGGTCAATAACCAACAGCGGGATCTGGATACCCATGTTGGCTCCCACATGCTCCACGATGATCTCATCGGATGAACCACGATGTCGAGGATTTAATCAACCCCGTATGCAATTCCCTTTGTCAATCGATATGTTACTTGCCCGAGATTCGATCGTCGGTATCCCAATACCTCGTTCAATCTTGTTACCGGCAAGTCACTTTACTCGTACCGTAATGCATGATCCCGTGACCAAACACTTGGTCACTTTGAGCTCATTATGATGATGCATTACTGAGTGGGCCCAGTGATATCTCTCCGTCATACGGAGTGACAAATCCCAGTCTCGATCCATATAAAACAATAGATACTTTCGGAGATACCTGTAGTGCACCTTTATAGTCACCCAGTTACGTTGTGACGTTTGATACACCCAAAGCACTCCTACGGTATCCAGGAGTTATACGATCTCATGGTCGAAGGAAGAGATACTTTGACATTGCAAAAACTCTAGCAAACGAACTATACGATCTTGTGCTATGTTTAGGATTGGGTCTTGTCCATCACATCATTATCCTAATGATGTGATCCCGTTATCAATGACATCCAATGTCCATAGCCAGGAAACCATGACTATCTATTGATCAACGAGCTAGTCAACTAGAGGCTTACTAGGGACATGTTGGTGTCTGTTATTCACACATGTATTACGATTTCCGGATAACACAATTATAGCATGAATAAAGACAATTATCATGAACAAAGAAATATAATAATAATGCTTTTATTATTGCCTCTAGGGCATATTTCCAACAGTCTCCCACTTGCACTAGAGTCAATAATCTAGTTACATTGTGATGAATCGAACACCCATGGAATTCTGGTGTTGATCATGTTTTGCTCTTGGGAGAGGTTTAGTCAACGGATCTGCTACATTCAGGTCCGTATGTACTTTACAAATCTCTATGTCTCCATCTTGAACATTTTCACGGATGGAGTTGAAGCGACGCTTGATGTGCCTTGTCTTCTTGTGAAACCTGGGCTCCTTGGCAAGTGCAATAGCTCCAGTGTTGTCACAGAAGAGCTTGATCGGCCCCGACGCATTGGGTATGACTCCTAGGTCGGTGATGAACTCCTTCACCCATATTGCTTCATGTGCTGCCTCCGAGGCTGCCATGTACTCCGCTTCACATGTAGATCCCGCCACGACGCTCTGCTTGCAACTGCACCAGCTTACTGCCCCACCATTCAAAATATACACGTATCCGGTTTGTGACTTAGAGTCATCCAGATCTGTGTCGAAGCTAGCGTCGACGTAACCTTTTACGACGAGCTCTTCGTCACCTCCATAAACGAGAAACATTTCCTTAGTCCTTTTCAGGTACTTCAGGATATTCTTGACCGCTGTCCAGTGTTCCTTGCCGGGATTACTTTGGTACCTTCCTACCAAACTTACGGCAAGGTTTACATCAGGTCTGGTACACAGCATGGCATACATAATAGAACCTATGGCTGAGGCATAGGGGATGACACTCATCTCTTCTATATCTTCTGCCGTGGTCGGACATTGAGCTGAGCTCAATTTCACACCTTGCAAAACAGGCAAGAACCCTTTCTTGGACTGATCCATTTTGAACTTCTTCAAAATCTTATCAAGATATGTGCTTTGTGAAAGACCTATGAGGCGTCTTGATCTATCCCTATAGATCTTGATGCCTAATATATAAGCAGCTTCTCCAAGGTCCTTCATTGAAAAACTCTTATTCAAGTAGGCCTTAATGCTGTCCAAAAGTTCTATATCATTTCCCATCAAAAGTATGTCATCTACATATAGTATGAGAAATGCTATAGAGCTCCCACTCACTTTCTTGTAAACACAGGCTTCTCCATAAGTCTGTGTAAACCCAAACGCTTTGATCATCTCATCAAAACGAATGTTCCAACTCCGAGATGCTTGCACCAGCCCATAAATCGAGCGTTGGAGCTTGCACACCTTGTCAGCATTTTTAGGATCGACAAAACCTTCCGGCTGCATCATATACAATTCTTCCTTAAGGAAACCATTAAGGAATGCCGTTTTGACGTCCATTTGCCAAATTTCATAATCATAAAATGCGGCAATTGCTAACATGATTCGGACGGACTTCAGCTTCGCTACCGGTGAGAAAGTCTCATCGTAGTCAACCCCTTGAACTTGTCGATAACCCTTAGCGACAAGCCGAGCTTTATAGATGGTCACATTACCATCCGCGTCTGTCTTCTTCTTAAAGATCCATTTATTTTCTATGGCTCGCCGTTCTACGGGCAAGTCAGTCAAAGTCCATACTTCGTTTTCATACATGGATCCTATCTCGGATTTCATGGCTTCTAGCCATTTGTCGGAATCCGGACCCGCCATCGCTTCTTCATAGTTCGAAGGTTCACCGTTGTCTAACAACATGATTTCCAAGACAGGGTTGCCGTACCACTCTGGTGCGGAACGTGTCCTCGTGGACCTTCGAATTTCAGTAGGAGCTTGATCAGAAGTATCTTGATCATTATCATTAACTTCCTCTCTAGTCGGTGCAGGCACCTCAGGAACATTTTCTTGAGTTGCGCCATTTTCCGGTTCAAGAGGTAATACTTCATCAAGCTCTACTTTCCTCCCACTTACTTCTTTCGAGAGAAACTCTTTCTCCAGAAAGGACCCATTCTTGGCAACAAAGATCTTGCCTTCGGATCTGAGGTAGAAGATATACCCAACAGTTTCTTTAGGGTATCCTATGAAGACGCATTTTTCCGATTTGGGTTCGAGCTTTTCAGGTTGAAGTTTCCTGACATAAGCATCGCATCCCCAAACTTTTAGAAATGACAGCTTAGGTTTCTTCCCAAACCATAATTCATACGGTGTCGTCTCAACGGATTTCGACGGGGCCCTATTTAAAGTGAATGCGGCAGTCTCTAAAGCATAGCCCCAAAAAGATAGTGGTAAATCGGCAAGAGACATCATAGATCGCACCATATCTAATAGAGTGCGATTACGACGTTCGGACACACCATTACGCTGAGGTGTTCCAGGCGGCGTGAGTTGTGAAACTATTCCACATTTTCTTAAGTGTGTACCAAACTCGTGACTCAAGTATTCTCCTCCACGATCTGATCGTAGAAACTTGATTTTCCTGTCACGTTGATTCTCAACTTCACTCTGAAATTCCTTGAACTTTTCAAAGGTCTCAGACTTGTGTTTCATTAAGTAGACATACCCATATCTACTCAAGTCATCAGTGAGGGTGAGAACATAACGATAGCCACCGCGAGCCTCAACACTCATTGGACCGCACACATCAGTATGTATGATTTCCAATAAGTTGGTTGCTCTCTCCATTGTTCCTGAGAATGGAGTCTTGGTCATTTTACCCATGAGGCATGGTTCGCACGTGTCAAATGATTCGTAATCAAGAGACTCTAAAAGTCCATCAGCATGGAGCTTCTTCATGCGTTTGACACCTATGTGACCGAGGCGGCAGTGCCACAAGTATGTGGGACTATCACTATCAATCTTACATCTTTTGGTACTTACACTATGAATATGTGTAGCATTACGCTCGAGATTCATAAAGAATAAACCATTCACCATCGGAGCATGACCATAAAACATATCTCTCATATAAATAGAACAACCATTATTCTCGGATTTAAATGAGTAGCCATCTCGAATTAAACGAGATCCTGATACAATGTTCATGCTCAAACTTGGCACAAAATAACAATTATTGAGGTTCAAAACTAATCCCGTAGGTAAATGTAGAGGTAGCGTGCCGACGGCGATCACATCGACCTTGGAACCATTCCCGACGCGCATCGTCACCTCGTCCTTCGCCAGTCTCCGTTTATTCCGCAGCTCCTGTTGTGTGTTACAAATATGAGCAACGGCACCGGTATCAAATACCCAGGAGTTACTACGATTACTGGTAAGGTACACATCAATTACATGTATATCAAATATACCTTTGGTTTTGCCGGCCTTCTTGTCCGCTAAGTATTTGGGGCAGTTCCGCTTCCAGTGACCACTTTCCTTGCAATAAAAACACTCAGTCTCGGGCTTGGGTCCATTCTTTGGCTTCTTCCCGGCAGCTTGCTTGCTGGGCGCGGCAACTACCTTGCCGTCCTTCTTGAAGTTCTTTTTACCCTTGCCCTTCTTGAACTTAGTGGTTTTATTGACCATCAACACTTGATGTTCCTTTCTGACTTCTACCTCTGCTGATTTCAGCATAGCAAATACTTCAGGAATGGTCTTTTCCATCCCCTGCATATTGAAGTTCATCACAAAGCTCTTGTAGCTCGGTGGAAGCGACTGGAGGATTCTGTCAATGACCGCATCATCCGGGAGATTAACTCCCAGCTGAGTCAAGCGGTTATGTAACCCAGACATAGTGAGTATGTGCTCACTGACAGAACTATTTTCCTCCATCTTACAGCTGAAGAATTTGTCAGAGACTTCATATCTCTCGACCCGGGCATGAGCTTGGAAAACCATTTTCAGCTCTTCGAACATCTCATATGCTCCATGTCTCTCAAAACGCTTTTGGAGCCCCGGCTCTAAGCTGTAAAGCATGCCGCACTGAACGAGGGAGTAGTCATCAGAACGTGCCTGCCAAGCGTTCATAACGTCTTGTTCTGCAGGGAGAACAGGTGCATCACCTAGCGGTGCTTGTAGGACATAATCTTTCTTGGCAGCTATGAGGATGATCCTCAGGTTCCGGACCCAGTCCGTATAGTTGCTGCCATCGTCTTTCAGCTTGGTTTTCTCTAGGAACGCGTTGAAGTTGAGGACTACGTTGGCCATTTGATCTACAAGACATATTGTAAAATTTTAGACTAAGTTCATGATAATTAAGTTCATCTAATCAAATTATAATGAACTCCCACTCAGATTTGACATCCCTTTGGTCATCTAAGTGTTACACGATCCGAGTCGACTAGGCCGTGTCCGATCATCACGTGAGACGGACTAGTCATCGTCGGTGAACATTCTCATGTAGATCGTATCTTCCATACGACTCGTGTTCGACCTTTCGGTCTCCGTGTTCCGAGGCCATGTCTGTACATGCTAGGCTCGTCAAGTTAACCCTAAGTGTTTTCGCTGTGTAAAACTGTCTTACACCCGTTGTATGTGAACGTAAGAATCTATCACACCCGATCATCACGTGGTGCTTCGAAACGACGAACTGTAGCAACGGTGCACAGTTAGGGGAGAACACTTCTTGAAATTTTGTAAGGGATCATCTTATTTACTACCGTCGTTCTAAGTAAACAAGATGCATAAAACATAATAAACATCACATGCAATTATATAAAGTAGTGACATGATATGGCCAATATCATATAGCTCCTTTGATCTTCATCTTCGGGGCTCCATGATCATCTTGTCACCGGCATGACACCATGATCTCCATCATCATGATCTCCATCATCGTGTCTTCATGAAGTTGTCACGCCAACGACTACTTCTACTTCTATGACTAACGCGTTTAGTAATAAAGTAAAGTAGTTTACATGGCGTTCTTTAATGACACGCAGGTCATACAAAAAATAAAGACAACTCCTATGGCTCCTGCCGGTTGTCATACTCATCGACATGCAAGTCGTGATTCCTATTACAATAGCATGAACATCTCATACATGACATATAGATCATTCATCATTCATCACAACTTTGGCCATATCATATCACAAAGCACTTGCTGCAAAAACAAGTTAGACGTCCTCTAATTGTTGTTTGCAAGTTTTACGTGGCTGAAGTAGGGTTCTAGCAAGAACGTTTTCTTACCTACGTGAAACCACAACGTGATTTGTCAACTTCTATTTACCCTTCATAAGGACCCTTTTCATCGAATCCGCTTCAACTAAAGTAGGAGAGACAGACACCCGCCAGCCACCTTATGCAACTTGTGCATGTTAGTCGGTGGAACCGGTCTCACGTAAGCGTACGTGTAAGGTTGGTCCGGGCCGCTTCATCCCACAATACCGCTGAAGCAAGATAAGACTAGTAGCGGCAAGAAAGTTGACAAATCTACGCCCACAACCAATTGTGTTCTACTCGTGCAAGAAGAACTACGCATAGACCTAGCTCATGATGCCACTGTTGGGTAACGTTGCAGAAAACAAAAATTTCCTACTCGTTTCACCAAGATCATCTAGGAGTTCATCTAGCAACGAGTGAATAGATGCATCTACATACCTTGTAGATCGCGAGCGGAAGCGTTCAAAGAACGGGGATGATGTAGTCGAACACGACGTGATTCGAATCACCGGAGATCCTAGCACCGAACGGACGGCACCTCCGCGTTCAACACACGTACGGAACAGCCACGTCTCCTCCTTCTTGATCCAGCAAGGGAGGGAGGAGAGGTTGAGGGAGATGGCACCAGCAGCAGCACGACGGCGTGGTGTTGATGGAGCTGCAGTACTCCGGCAGAGCTTCGCTAAGCAATAAGGAGGTGGAGGAGGTGTTGGGGAGGGAGAAGGAGGCAACCAAAGGCCAAGGACTCAAGGTATGAAGTCCCTCCTCTCCCCCACTATATATAGGGGTGCCAAGGGGGGTGGCCGGCCCTAGGAGATCCAATCTCCTAGGGGGTGCGGCGGCCAAGGGGGGTTTCCCTCCCCCCCAAGGCACCTAGGAGGTGCCTTACCCTCCTAGGACTCTTGCCCCCTTGAACCCTAGGCGCATGGGCCTATGTGGGGCTGGTGCCCTTGGCCCAAGCAGGCCAAGGCGCACCCCCTACAGCCCATGTGGCCCCCGGGGATGGGTGGCCCCACCCGGTGGGCCCCCGGGACCCCTCCGGTGGTCCCGGTACAATACCGATAACCCCGAAACTTGTCCCGATGCCCGAAACAGGACTTCCCATATATAAATCTTTACCTCCGGACCATTCCGGAACTCCTCGTGACGTCCGGGATCTCATCCGGGACTCCGAACAACATTCGGGTTACTGCATATACATATCCCTACAACCCTAGCGTAACTGAACCTTAAGTGTGTAGACCCTACGGGTTCGGGAGACATGTAGACATGACCGAGATCGCTCTCCGGTCAATAACCAACAGCGGGATCTGGATACCCATGTTGGCTCCCACATGCTCCACGATGATCTCATCGGATGAACCACGATGTCGAGGATTTAATCAACCCCGTATGCAATTCCCTTTGTCAATCGATATGTTACTTGCCCGAGATTCGATCGTCGGTATCCCAATACCTCGTTCAATCTTGTTACCGGCAAGTCACTTTACTCGTACCGTAATGCATGATCCCGTGACCAAACACTTGGTCACTTTGAGCTCATTATGATGATGCATTACTGAGTGGGCCCAGTGATATCTCTCCGTCATACGGAGTGACAAATCCCAGTCTCGATCCATATAAAACAATAGATACTTTCGGAGATACCTGTAGTGCACCTTTATAGTCACCCAGTTACGTTGTGACGTTTGATACACCCAAAGCACTCCTACGGTATCCAGGAGTTATACGATCTCATGGTCGAAGGAAGAGATACTTTGACATTGCAAAAACTCTAGCAAACGAACTATACGATCTTGTGCTATGTTTAGGATTGGGTCTTGTCCATCACATCATTATCCTAATGATGTGATCCCGTTATCAATGACATCCAATGTCCATAGCCAGGAAACCATGACTATCTATTGATCAACGAGCTAGTCAACTAGAGGCTTACTAGGGACATGTTGGTGTCTGTTATTCACACATGTATTACGATTTCCGGATAACACAATTATAGCATGAATAAAGACAATTATCATGAACAAAGAAATATAATAATAATGCTTTTATTATTGCCTCTAGGGCATATTTCCAATACATAGAGCGCCTTATCAAGATGACAGAGATGCTGCAGACGAGCTGGATCAACAAAACCAGGAAGCTGGCGCATGTAAACCTCCTCCTCAAGGACACCATGAAGGAAATCATTCTGAACATCAAGCTAGCGAAGAGACCATTCGTGAGTAAGAGCCAGTGAGAGCAGAAGCCGGATAGTGGTAGGTTTGACCACCGGACTGAAGGTGTCCTCATAGTCAAGGCCATGGCGCTGTTTGAAGCCTTTAGCAACCAGTCTAGCCTTGTATCTCTCGATAGAGCCATCAGCATGTTTCTTTACCTTCAAAACCCACTTGGAATCAATGACATTGACACCAGCCTTGGGAGGAACTAAACACCATGTGTCATTCTTGAGAAGAGCCCTGTATTCTTGTTCCATCGCAGTGCGCCAGTGAGGGATACTCAGGGCAGCCTGAAAGTGTCGTGGCTGGCAGTAGGGTCCGACTGGGCTTGCGCCATGCAAGTCACAAGCCAGGAAACTGTGCCATCCGTGTGCTTCTTAGGAAGAAACAACCCACTTTTGCTGCATGTATGAGGACGCAACAAAGGGGACGGAGCAGGTGGCGAGGTCAGCGGTGACAGTGGCGAAGAGAGCACAGCATCCATCATGACAGTCGTTGATGCAGTCGAAGGCATTGACGATGTGGACACAGCAGGAGGCGCCGACCCATTGGAGGGCGACGCTGACCAAGGCGAGCTGGATGACGAGGGCCGTGTAGGCGGTGCTGATGGTGGAGGGCTTCCCGGCAGGGACGGACCAGGCATCGGTGCTGGGGACGGCCCACGCGTCGGTGCTGGGGATGGCCCAGGGGATGCTGAGGACACGGTTGAAGGCGAGGCAGCCCACTGGGCTGAGGCGTCAGCCGGCACAAGCGGCGGCTAGGCCAGAGTGGTGGCGCGCGGCGCAGAGGCCGTTGTCTCGAGTGCGGGCGGGCACGTTGCATGGGACATGCCGGGTGTCTGCCGATCGACGTGATTGGGCGGGGACGAGGGAGCCTGAGGATCAACCTCTTCCAAGAGCTCCAGTCGTGCACATCTCCCAATACCTGCACCATGGTTAGACAACAAAGAGGGCGAATGTGCAGCATCTACAAATTGATCAGGCAATATAGTGAATGGGTGCACCAGCGGTGTGGAACTGGTGTCAGGTGGTGGGAGAGCAAAAAAGGGAAAAACATGCTCATCAAAGACAACATCTTGTGAAATATACACACGGTTAGATGGGACATGAAGGCACTTATACCCTTTGTGAACAGAACTGTACCCAAGAAAGACACGGTTTTTAGAACGTAACTCAAGCTTGCGATTATTATAAGGATGGAGATGCGGCCAGCACGCACAACCGAACACTTTAAGAAACGTGTAATCAGGAATCTGACCAAGCAAGAGTTCAAGTGGAGTTTTCATACGAAGAATCGCGAAGGAAGCCTATTTATGAGAAAACCGGTTGTAGTAAAGGCATCACTCCAAAAACAAAATGAGACAGATGCATGAGCGTGCAAGGTTAACCCGGTTTCAACAATATGACGATGCTTACGTTCAGCTGAACCGTTCTGCTAATGTGTATGTGGGCAAGACACACGATGAGCGATTTCAAGTTTTTCAAAGAAAGTACTAAGATTGCGGTATTCACATTCCCCCCCCCCCAATCCGACTGGACATGAATGATTTTATGATTAAGAAGACGCTCAACATGTGCTTGAAATTTTAAGAACACATCAAACACATCAGACTTATGCTTAAGAAGATAAATCCAAGTAAAGCGACTATAAGCATCAATGAAAATGACATAATATTCATGCCCACTAACGGACAGCTGGGCAGGACCCCAAACATCTTAAAACACAAGCTCAAGAGGAGTTTTTATTATATGTGTAGAAACATAAAAAGGTAACTGATGACTTTTGCCTTGCTGACAGGCATCACAGACAGCAGCATCTGTATTACTAGACTCTGACGGTAGCTCATGACGGTGGAGAAAATGGCGAACAATGGGTGATGTAGGGTGGCCAAGGCGAGAATACCATAATGAAGGAGATACACGAACACCACTGAAGACTTGGAACGCAGCAGCAGGAGCGGGGACAGCGCGTGGGCGCATCAAGAGCATATAAGCCACGGCGATAGCGACCTCTAAGAAGTATGTTCCTCGTAGCAAGATCCTTAACAAAGAGATGAAACGGGTGAAATTCACAGAAAACATTATTATTCTGTGTAAGTTTAGGAACAGAGAGTAAGTTACGTGCAATTGTGGGAACACGAAGAATATTTCTAAGATGCAATGACCTAGAGGTGTTTGTGAGAAGAGATGCCTGACCAACATGCGAGATGTGCATACCTGCCCCATTAGCTGTGTGAACCTTGTCGTGCCCACGGTAGGGTTGCTGAACGGTAAGCTTGCCCAGTTCATTCGTGACATGAGTTGTGGCTCCAGTATCCATGTACCAAGAAGGATCAACGGGATAGGAGGGAGTGTGTCCCTGTTGCGCTATGTTCACTTGATGATCGTTGCACTTGCCGTTGTTGCTGAGGCCGAGGAAGTCGGTCTTGAAACAGCGATGGCAGCGGGAGGTGACATGGCGGGGCAGGCCACAGAGTTGGCACGACTGGGCCGCACCACATGCCGTATAACAGGCAAAAGCGCGGCCGTTGACGACGACCACCAAGGTGCCAGGACGCGGGGCCTGCTGCTGAGCAGGGGGCGCAACCCCGGATTTGGCCCCCGGAGGAGGGAGCTGCAGAGGAACCATGGACGCCTCCTTTGCCGCGATACACAGCGTTGCAGAGGAGTCGGTGGAGATGTCAGGGCGAGGCGCTTTGAGCCGCTGCTCCGTAGACAGGAGGCGGTTGTAGAGTTCCTGAGGGTGATAGGCTCCTTGCGTTCATTGATCACCTCGACGAGCGAGTCATAGTCGCTGTCGAGGCTAGCGAGGATGAAGGTTGTGAACTCGGTGTCACGAAGGGGCTCTCCAATTGAAGCAAGGGTACCAACCAACTTCTTGACCTTGTTGCAGAAGGCGGTCACCGTACCATTGTCCTTACGGGTCTCACCAAGTTTCGCACGAATAGCCATAGACTGAGCATTAGACTGGACGAGAAACTCAACTCCAGGATGCCCCACACCTCATGAGACGATGCAGCGAAGAGGACCAGCCCGGCAACACCCTCACCCAGGGAAGACTGGATTGCTGAGAGGATGGCTTGGTTCTGAGAGATCCACGCACGGAACATCGGATGTTGTGGTGGCAGGCACGGCAGGGTGCCATTTAACGAACCCCTCCAAATAATGGCTGCGCAGAAGAGGAAGCACCTGAGCGCGGCATCATAGGTAATTATCCTGCTTGAGCTTCACCGAAAGAAGGTGTGAGAACAGGAACGGTGGCGAGGAGATCGCAGCCAGAGTAGCCTCAACATCCACGTATGATGCAGAAGATGGCGTCGGTGCAGTTGGAACCGCGGCAGGTGCGTACACCTGTGGGACGCCGTACACGTAGGATGCACTATAGGGCGGCGTGGCCGCATACGAGCCCTGGCCAGGGTACGCGCCATAGGAGGGATACACGGGTGGCGGAGGACCGTATGGAGCAGCATACAGCGGATAGCCGCCAAGGCCGCCATAGGTCGCATGGGCGACGTCAGCAACGACAGGGCCTGCTGTAGGGGCAGGCGCGACCGCGCGCATCATCGGATGGGATGCAGTCGGGGGCTGCGTGATACGTCTCCAATGTATCTATAATTTTTTATTGTTCCATGCTATTATATTACCTGTTTTGGATGCTTATGGGCTTTATTCTACATATTTATATCATTTTTGGGACTAACCTACTAACTGGAGGCCCAGCCCATATTGCTGTTTTTTTGCCTATTTCAGTATTTCGAAGAAAAGGAATATCAAACGCAGTCCAAACGGAATGAAACCTTCGGGAGCGTTATTTTTGGAACAAATCTGATCCGGAGAGCCTGGAGTGCAAGTCAAGAAAGCTCCGAGGGCCCCATGAGATAGGAGGGGCCCCTCTGTAGGGCGCGCCCCCCTGTCTCGTGGGCCCCTCGGGCGTCCACCGACGTACTTCTTCCTCCTATATATACCTACGGACCCTGAAAACATCCAGGGGCACCAGGAAACACAATTTCCACCACTGTAACCTTCTGTATCCGCGAGATCCCATCTTGGAGCCTTCGCCGGCACTCTGCCGGAGGGGGAATCGACCATGGAGGGCCTCTACATCAACATCCTTGCCCCTCCTATGAGTTGTGAGTAGTTTACCTCAGACCTACGGGTCCATAGTTATTAGCTAGATGGCTTCTTCTCTCTTTTTGGATCTCAATACAATGATCTCCCCCTCTCTTGTGGAGATCTATTCGATGTAATCTCTTTTTGCGGTGTGTTTGTCAAGATCCGATGAATTGTGAGTTTATGTTCAGATTTATCTATGGTTATTAATTGAATCTTCTCTGAATTCTTTTATGTATGATTGAGTTATCTTTGCAAGTCGGTTCAAATTATCGGTTTGGTTTGGCCTACAAGATTGATCTTTCTTGCCGTGGGAGAAGTGCTTAGCTTTGGGTTCAATCTTGCGGTGTTCTTACCCAGTGACAGAAAGGGTTGCAAGACATGTATTGTATTGTTGTCATCGAGGATAACAAGATGGGGTTTATATCATATTGCATGAGTTTATCCATCTACATCATATCATCTTTCTTAATGTGTTACTCCGTTCTTATGAACTTAATACTCTAGATGCATGCTGGATAGCGGTCGATGTGTGGAGTAATAGTAGTAGATGCAGGCAGGAGTCGGTCTACTTGTTTTGGATGTGATGCCTATATACATGATCATGCCTAGATAACGTCATAATTATTCACTTTTCTATCAATTGCTTGATAGTAATTTATTCACCCACCATAATACTTATGCTCTCGAGAGAAGCCTCTAGTGAAACATATGGCCCCGGGGTCTATCTCTTATCATATTTGCTTTCAATCTACTTTTATTTGCATCTTTACTTTCTTGTATCTATATTATAAAATACCAAAAATATATCTATCTTATCATACTATCTTTATTAGATCTCACTTTCGCAAGTGGCCGTGAAGGGATTGACAACCCCTTTATTGCGTTGGTTGCGAGTTCTCAGTTTGTTTGTGTAGGTGCGTGTGACTCTTGAGGAGCCTCCTACTGGATTGATACCTTGGTTCTCAAAAACTGAGGGAAATACTTATGCTACACTTGCTGCATCACCCTCTCCTCTTCGGGGAAAACCAACGCTAGCTCAAGACGTAGCACGGCGGCGCAGGCACCAGGGGGTGTGTGGCGGCCAGAGGTGGCGTTGGTTGCTGGAACCGCGCTGATGCAGCACGCGACAAGGAAGACACGCCGGTGTACAGTGAAGAAACCGGGCCGGCGAAGAGGGACCCCGCCGATTGGCCGGCGAAGAAGGACCCCGCCGATTGGGTCTGCAGGGGGCCGAGTGATCCCTCCGCCGTGTAGGGCGCAGTCCCACCATTGAGGAGACACGCGAGAGACGGTGGAAGGAACGCATGATCCATGTGGATAGGGGCCGGCGGCAAGAGGGCGGGGAAGGAGACCGCAGCGGCGGCGGCGCTCGAGGCGACGGCGGCGGCTTGCGGCGGTGGCGGAGCGGAAGACATGAGATTAGATCGTTAGGTCGGATACCATATTAGACAAGGGTTTTAGGGTTTTGTGGTACACCTCCAACGTGGGTGACCTTTATATTATATAGAGAGTACATAATGATGTACAACACAATTACAAATGGGGACACTAATAGCCCAATATATATAGAGTCTAACAATCACCAACGTGTAAGGCTTGGGTGGAACATTGTACCATTTCCCACCCCTCTCAACTTGCAAGCCACCGACGTCTTGGTCGACGAAAAGGATGGTAAGGAGACCACCATCAGTGTGAGGCCTCCTGCCCAAAACTAGGTCAGGCCTAGGACATGGAGGGTAGTAGTTGAATCTAGCAAATCCAGAAGCCTTGTTTGATATTTTGTTCACGAAGTAATCCTCGTCAAGGTCCAAGAGCTTGGCTATTGATCGCAGGATAAGGTCTCTTGTTCTCTTGGTTTTTTATGCGTACTCATGAAGCACATCCCTGTATGTGTGTAGAAAGAGTGACTCTAGAATGAATACACCTTACATTTTGAAACGAAGGGTAAATTAAGGAGTAGGTGACTAATAACCTGAAAGATGCCGGGTGAGTGGGCCACTTGGCGAAATTCCTCTCATCTTCTGGCTCCACTCTCAAATGCATTTCTTCATACGGTTGCATGAAGAAGTCTCTTGACGTACGCACTCATCATGGCATCCGTAAGGGACTCCTCGATTCCATGATTGGTCGCCTGGGCAAAAGTTGAAGAATTTTAGCTAGAAGAAACAAATTAAGGGTGCAGATGCGCGCTCACCAGGAAGAGGCCCCAGGTCTGTAGAGCCGCCCGGAGCTTGTCGACCTCGTCTACTGCGCCGGCGGTCAGCCGGCTAAGAAGTAAGATCGATGAGAGGGATGGGGTCCAGCATCTCATCAGAGGCCAGCACCTCATCAACCATGTAATGTGGCGGCGGCTCCGCGGCGGCCGCCGCCAGCTCTTGCACCTTTGTGATTGTGCGCACCAGCGACATATTTGTCTCGTCGTCAGACGCAGCCATTTTGTTCTAGTCCTGGGTAAATAGCGGGCCTAGTACCTCTAATTCTTTTTCTGCTTTTAATGATGAGCAATTACTTCATAGAGCCAGTATGGCACGGCTAGTGTTGGGAGAGAGTGACTCTGTTATTTCTCAGAATATCCAAACCATTAGGTTGGCATAGAATGATAGACTGGCTAAGTTTCAGGAGTCACCCCCTGAATGTTTTCTTCCTGACAATCTAGATGTTAGCACTGAAGACCTCTTAGTTGGCCAAAGTGTTGGAGTGACCCAGGATGGCCTTCACAGTAGTGATCTGCCTGGTGATCTGCCCACATGGTCTGAGGTTGTTTCAGGAAAAAAGAAAAGTAGTTGTAGGAAAATTAATTTTGATAATGGTAGTAGGCATATTCTGGAATGTTAGAGGGCTTAATAAGCCTGATAAGCTCATGGCAGTGGGTCAACTCATTAGAGAGACTCACCCTGATGTGTTGGGTTTCTCTGAAACCAAGAAAGACAGTTTTATCTACAACAATCTTGCCAGTTTGGACCCCCAAGATGCTTACTCTTGGCAATGGTTACCTGCTAAGAATACTGCTGGTGGGATTTTGGTGGGTTGTAAGAAAGATGTTTTTGATATTATATCTGTTGACCTGCTGGAGTTCTGTGTTGCTTGTCTCCTTAGAGACAACAGCAATGGGTTAGTGTGGCGTTTTATTGTTGTGTATGGTTCAGCTTATGATGAACATAAACTGGAGTATATTAATGAGATCCATAATACTTTAGATGCCTGGACGGGGCCCACTTTAGTTGGTGGTGACTTCAACCTTGTTAGGAGTAGTAAAGAGAAGAACAATGGTAAGGTTAACCTCCATTGGGTCACTCTGTTTAATGACTGGGTCAACAAGTTTGGCTTGATAGAGCTTAAGAATGCTGGTAGGAAATATACTTGGGCTAATAACCAGGATAAGCTGGTTATGGCTAATATAGATAAGGTTTTTATGTCTACCTGTTGGGAAAGGATTTTTCCTCCAGTCCAATTGAGAGCCTTGCCTAGGGTGGGTAGTGACCACACACCCCTGGTTTTTGACTCTGAGGTGCTAAAACCTCCTAAGTGCAAGATTTTTAGGTTTGAAAAATGGTGGCTTGAGGAGAAGGGCTTTGATGATATGGTCAAGGCATGGTGGAATACCCCATGCAATATCTCAGACCCTCTGGATAGATGGCAGTTTAAAATTAGGTTTATGAGAAAAAAGTGTAAGGGGTGGAGTGCCAATTATGAGTAGGACTAAGCAGCAGTTGGTAGCTGAATATGACCTCCTTAACATTACTTCTGAAACTACTCCTCTGTCCCCTGCCTCTAAAGCCCATATGGACCAAGTGGCCCTTGATCTTCAGAACATTTGGAAAATGGAGGAGATCAAGTCTAGGCAGAGGTCCAGGGAAAGAGAGATCCTTGAGAGGGGCAGGAATACTGCTTATTTCCAAGCCTTGGCTAATCAAAGAAGGAGGAAAAAGCAGATTCCTGTGATGATTGGGGAGGATGGCCCTGTTGAGGATACTAATGAAATCCTAAAAATTGTTGTAGATTACTAGAAAAAGTTGTTCTGTAGGGAGCCTACTTTAGATATCTTTCTAGAGGAAAACTTCTAGGAGGAGTCAGAGTTAGTGTCTCCTACTCATAACCAGAAACTAGAGGCTGACATCACTGAGGAGGATGGTAGGGTTGCTGTCTTTGGCTCTTATGCTGAAGGAGCCCCAGGCCCTGATGGTTTTCCCTTTATCTTCTATCAACATTTTTGGGAGGTCATCAAAGAGGATTTCATGCTGATGGTTGATGCTTGGAATAAGAATGAGCTTGATCTATATAGACTGAACTTCTCTCTTTTAACCCTTATCCCTAAAGAAAATGATGCTAACATAATTCAGAAGTTTAGGCCCATAGCCATTACTAATTGCAGTTATAAATTTTTTGCTAAATGTGTTACTAACCAGTTGGGGGATATTTGTGATGAGCTTATATCTCTTAACCAGACTGCCTTTATTAAAGGTAGATTTATTGTTGAGAGTGTAGTGTCAGCCCATGAAATTATTCATGATGATGTGATTAATAACAAAGAAGGCTTTGTCTTTAAGCTAGATTATGAGAAAGCTTATGATAAAGTGAGTAAGGAATTCCTGATTAGGATGATGTATCATAGGGGTTTTAACCATAAGTGGATAAAAAAGGTGGAGTCACTCCTTTATAAGGGTTCTGTAGGGATTAGGGTTAATGGCTGTAGTAGTGAGTTCTTTGAGACCTCTAAAGGGGTTAGACAAGGGGACCCTGCCTCCCCCCTGTTATTCAATCTGGTGACTGATGTGTTCAGTAAAATGCTCATTAGAGTAGCTAAAGCTGGGTTGATATCAGGGTTGATGACTGAGGTCTTCCCACAAGGGGTGGTTAGTCTGCAATATGCAGATGTCACTTTGTTATTTCTAGAAAATAGGTTAGATAATGCTAAGAATCTGAAATGGCTCCTCTCTTGTTTTGAGCAAATGTCAGGGATGAGAATCAACTTTCATAAGTGTGATCTTGTTCCTGTAAATGTTGGGAAGATGAGGCCAATTGTGTGGCACAAGCCTTATCTTGTGGCCTTGGTTCTTTCCCCATTAAATATCTTGGGTTCCCTCTTCATCACTCCAAAATTAGGAGGGAAGATTTACAACCTTTGGTTGATAAAGTCCTTAAGAGAGCTACTGGGTGGAGGGGTAGGCTATTAGGCTATGACAAGAAATTAGTTCTAGTTCAATCTTGTTTAGCTAGTATCCCCTCTTCACTACTAGGGGAAACGCTATACACAGAGGTATAGCAGTAGCGTTGGTCAAAACTCGGCGCTAGCGCTACTTAGTAGTAGCGCTTGTTGCAAAACCACGCTATAATCATTATTTTAGCAGTAGCGCGTCTCCACAGAAAAGCGCTACTACTAAAATTCTCTCACTGGTGCCGGTAGGCTAGGAATAGTAGCAGCGCTTCTCCCAGAAGCACGCTACTGCTAAAAACATTGTAGCAGCACGTTTCTTCTTTACAGCGCTACTGCTATGTAAAAGAAAATAAATAGAAAAATAAGTAGAAAAGTAAATAAAAATGAAAGAAATAGAAAAAGGAGAAATGAAAAAAAAGAAAATGTAAATAAAACAAAAGAAAAAGAGAAAGAAAACAGAAAGGGTTAGCTGCAGCGCGTTTCTCTGGAACACGCTATAGCTATCTTAGCTATAGCGTGTTTCATCAAAACGCGCTGCTGCTAGTTTGACTCAAATCCCGGCGGCCCTGGCTCAAAATTTCGCTAAGTCCTTCCCCCCCCCCTCTCTACTCCCCCTGTCCCCCAACTACTCCATCGCCGCCGTTGCCCTGGCGCGCGCCTTCGACCACACCGCCACCGCCCGAGGCCGCCTTCTACCACATCGCCGCCGCCCGCCGCCTTCGACCACACCGCCGTCGCCCGAAGCCGCCCCCTCGACCTCACAGTCGCCGCCCGAGGCCGTCGTCGACCTCACTGTCGCCTCCCTCGAGCTCGCCGCCGCCGCCCTCAACCTCACCGCCGCTGCCCGAGCCAGAGTCTGCCCTCGCCGCCGATCGTAAGGCTATGCCTCTCCTGTCCCTTCCCTCCTATTTCTCTCTGCTAGGGCAATTATATATATGTGTTGATACTGTGTTGATGTTCATATGAACCCTAGGTGTTCATATGTGTTGGAAATATGCCCTAGAGGCAATAATAAAAGCATTATTATTATATTTCTTTGTTTATGATAATTGTCTTTATTCATGCTATAATTGTGTTATCCGGAAATCGTAATACATGTGTGAATAACAGACACCAACATGTCCCTAGTAAGCCTCTAGTTGACTAGCTCGTTGATCAATAGATAGTCATGGTTTCCTGGCTATGGACATTGGATGTCATTGATAACGGGATCACATCATTAGGATAATGATGTGATGGACAAGACCCAATCCTAAACATAGCACAAGATCGTATAGTTCGTTTGCTAGAGTTTTTGCAATGTCAAAGTATCTCTTCCTTCGACCATGAGATCGTATAACTCCTGGATACCGTAGGAGTGCTTTGGGTGTATCAAACGTCACAACGTAACTGGGTGACTATAAAGGTGCACTACAGGTATCTCCGAAAGTATCTATTGTTTTATATGGATCGAGACTGGGATTTGTCACTCCGTATGACGAAGAGATATCACTGGGCCCACTCAGTAATGCATCATCATAATGAGCTCAAAGTGACCAAGTGTTTGGTCACGGGATCATGCATTACGGTACGAGTAAAGTGACTTGCCGGTAACAAGATTGAACGAGGTATTGGGATACCGACGATCGAATCTCGGGCAAGTAACATATCGATTGACAAAGGGAATTGCATACGGGGTTGATTAAATCCTCGACATCGTGGTTCATCCGATGAGATCATCGTGGAGCATGTGGGAGCCAACATGGGTATCCAGATCCCGCTGTTGGTTATTGACCGGAGAGCGATCTCGGTCATGTCTACATGTCTCCCGAACCCGTAGGGTCTACACACTTAAGGTTCAGTTACGCTAGGGTTGTAGGGATATGTATATGCAGTAACCCGAATGTTGTTCGGAGTCCCGGATGAGATCCCGGACGTCACAAGGAGTTCCGGAATGGTCCGGAGGTAAAGATTTATATATGGGAAGTCCTGTTTCGGGCATCGGGACAAGTTTCGGGGTTATCGGTATTGTACCGGGACCACCGGAGGGGTCCCGGGGGCCCACCGGGTGGGGCCACCCATCCCCGGGGGCCACATGGGCTGTAGGGGGTGCGCCTTGGCCTACATGGGCCAAGGGCACCAGCCCCATTAGGCCCATGCGCCTAGGGTTTCAGGGGGAGGAGTCCTACTAGTGGAAGGCACCTCCTAGGTGCCTTGGGGGGGAGGGAAACCCCCCTTGGCCGCCGCACCCCCTAGGAGATTGGATCTCCTAGGGCCGGCCACCCCCCCTTGGCACCCCTATATATAGTGGGGGAGAGGAGGGACTTCATACCTTGAGTCCTTGGCCTTTGGTTGCCTCCTTCTCCCTCCCCAACACCTCCTCCACCTCCTTATTGCTTAGCGAAGCTCTGCCGGAGTACTGCAGCTCCATCAACACCACGCCGTCGTGCTGCTGCTGGTGCCATCTCCCTCAACCTCTCCTCCCTCCCTTGCTGGATCAAGAAGGAGGAGACGTGGCTGTTCCGTACGTGTGTTGAACGCGGAGGTGCCGTCCGTTCGGTGCTAGGATCTCCGGTGATTCGAATCACGTCGTGTTCGACTACATCATCCCCGTTCTTTGAATGCTTCCGCTCGCGATCTACAAGGTATGTAGATGCATCTATTAACTTGTTGCTAGATGAACTCCTAGATGATCTTGGTGAAACGAGTAGGAAAGTTTTTGTTTTCTGCAACGTTACCCAACAGTGGCATCATGAGCTAGGTCTATGCGTAGTTCTTCTTGCACGAGTAGAACACAATTGGTTGTGGGCGTAGATTTGTCAACTTTCTTGCCGCTACTAGTCTTATCTTGCTTCAGCGGTATTGTGGGATGAAGCGGCCCGGACCAACCTTACACGTACGCTTACGTGAGACCGGTTCCACCGACTAACATGCACAAGTTGCATAAGGTGGCTGGCGGGTGTCTGTCTCTCCTACTTTAGTTGAAGCGGATTCGATGAAAAGGGTCCTTATGAAGGGTAAATAGAAGTTGACAAATCACGTTGTGGTTTCACGTAGGTAAGAAAACGTTCTTGCTAGAACCCTACTTCAGCCACGTAAAACTTGCAAACAACAATTAGAGGACGTCTAACTTGTTTTTGCAGCAAGTGCTTTGTGATATGATATGGCCAAAGTTGTGATGAATGATGAATGATCTATATGTCATGTATGAGATGTTCATGCTATTGTAATAGGAATCACGACTTGCATGTCGATGAGTATGACAACCGGCAGGAGCCATAGGAGTTGTCTTTATTTTTTGTATGACCTGCGTGTCATTAAAGAACGCCATGTAAACTACTTTACTTTATTACTAAACGCGTTAGTCATAGAAGTAGAAGTAGTCGTTGGCGTGACAACTTCATGAAGACACAATGATGGAGATCATGATGATGGAGATCATGGTGTCATGCCGGTGACAAGATGATCATGGAGCCCCGAAGATGAAGATCGAAGGAGCTATATGATATTGGCCATATCATGTCACTACTTTATATAATTGCATGTGATGTTTATTATGTTTTATGCATCTTGTTTACTTAGAACGACGGTAGTAAATAAGATGATCCCTTACAAAATTTCAAGAAGTGTTCTCCCCTAACTGTGCACCGTTGCTACAGTTCGTCGTTTCGAAGCACCACGTGATGATCGGGTGTGATAGATTCTTACGTTCACATACAACGGGTGTAAGACAGTTTTACACAGCGAAAACACTTAGGGTTAACTTGACGAGCCTAGCATGTACAGACATGGCCTCGGAACACGGAGACCGAAAGGTCGAACACGAGTCGTATGGAAGATACGATCTACATGAGAATGTTCACCGACGATGACTAGTCCGTCTCACGTGATGATCGGACACGGCCTAGTCGACTCGGATCGTGTAACACTTAGATGACCAAAGGGATGTCAAATCTGAGTGGGAGTTCATTATAATTTGATTAGATGAACTTAATTATCATGAACTTAGTCTAAAATTTTACAATATGTCTTGTAGATCAAATGGCCAACGTAGTCCTCAACTTCAACGCGTTCCTAGAGAAAACCAAGCTGAAAGACGATGGCAGCAACTATACGGACTGGGTCCGGAACCTGAGGATCATCCTCATAGCTGCCAAGAAAGATTATGTCCTACAAGCACCGCTAGGTGATGCACCTGTTCTCCCTGCAGAACAAGACGTTATGAACGCTTGGCAGGCACGTTCTGATGACTACTCCCTCGTTCAGTGCGGCATGCTTTACAGCTTAGAGCCGGGGCTCCAAAAGCGTTTTGAGAGACATGGAGCATATGAGATGTTCGAAGAGCTGAAAATGGTTTTCCAAGCTCATGCCCGGGTCGAGAGATATGAAGTCTCTGACAAATTCTTCAGCTGTAAGATGGAGGAAAATAGTTCTGTCAGTGAGCACATACTCACTATGTCTGGGTTACATAACCGCTTGACTCAGCTGGGAGTTAATCTCCCGGATGATGCGGTCATTGACAGAATCCTCCAGTCGCTTCCACCGAGCTACAAGAGCTTTGTGATGAACTTCAATATGCAGGGGATGGAAAAGACCATTCCTGAAGTATTTGCTATGCTGAAATCAGCAGAGGTAGAAGTCAGAAAGGAACATCAAGTGTTGATGGTCAATAAAACCACTAAGTTCAAGAAGGGCAAGGGTAAAAAGAACTTCAAGAAGGACGGCAAGGTAGTTGCCGCGCCCAGCAAGCAAGCTGCCGGGAAGAAGCCAAAGAATGGACCCAAGCCCGAGACTGAGTGTTTTTATTGCAAGGAAAGTGGTCACTGGAAGCGGAACTGCCCCAAATACTTAGCGGACAAGAAGGCCGGCAAAACCAAAGGTATATTTGATATACATGTAATTGATGTGTACCTTACCAGTAATTGTAGTAACTCCTGGGTATTTGATACCGGTGCCGTTGCTCATATTTGTAACACACAACAGGAGCTGCGGAATAAACGGAGACTGGCGAAGGACGAGGTGACGATGCGCGTCGGGAATGGTTCCAAGGTCGATGTGATCGCCGTCGGCACGCTACCTCTACATTTACCTACGGGATTAGTTTTGAACCTCAATAATTGTTATTTTGTGCCAAGTTTGAGCATGAACATTGTATCAGGATCTCGTTTAATTCCAGATGGCTACTCATTTAAATCCGAGAATAATGGTTGTTCTATTTATATGAGAGATATGTTTTATGGTCATGCTCCGATGGTGAATGGTTTATTCTTTATGAATCTCGAGCGTAATGCTACACATATTCATAGTGTAAGTACCAAAAGATGTAAGATTGATAGTGATAGTCCCACATACTTGTGGCACTGCCGCCTCGGTCACATAGGTGTCAAACGCATGAAGAAGCTCCATGCTGATGGACTTTTAGAGTCTCTTGATTACGAATCATTTGACACGTGCGAACCATGCCTCATGGGTAAAATGACCAAGACTCCATTCTCAGGAACAATGGAGAGAGCAACCAACTTATTGGAAATCATACATACTGATGTGTGCGGTCCAATGAGTGTTGAGGCTCGCGGTGGCTATCGTTATGTTCTCACCCTCACTGATGACTTGAGTAGATATGGGTATGTCTACTTAATGAAACACAAGTCTGAGACCTTTGAAAAGTTCAAGGAATTTCAGAGTGAAGTTAAGAATCAACATGACAGGAAAATCAAGTTTCTACGATCAGATCGTGGAGGAGAATACTTGAGTCACGAGTTTGGTACACACTTAAGAAAATGTGGAATAGTTTCACAACTCACGCCGCCTGGAACACCTCAGCGTAATGGTGTGTCCGAACGTCGTAATCGCACTCTATTAGATATGGTGCGATCTATGATGTCTCTTGCCGATTTACCACTATCTTTTTGGGGCTATGCTTTAGAGACTGCCGCATTCACTTTAAATAGGGCCCCGTCGAAATCCGTTGAGACGACACCGTATGAATTATGGTTTGGGAAGAAACCTAAGCTGTCATTTCTAAAAGTTTGGGGATGCGATGCTTATGTCAGGAAACTTCAACCTGAAAAGCTCGAACCCAAATCGGAAAAATGCGTCTTCATAGGATACCCTAAAGAAACTGTTGGGTATATCTTCTACCTCAGATCCGAAGGCAAGATCTTTGTTGCCAAGAATGGGTCCTTTCTGGAGAAAGAGTTTCTCTCGAAAGAAGTAAGTGGGAGGAAAGTAGAGCTTGATGAAGTATTACCTCTTGAACCGGAAAATGGCGCAACTCAAGAAAATGTTCCTGAGGTGCCTGCACCGACTAGAGAGGAAGTTAATGATAATGATCAAGATACTTCTGATCAAGCTCCTACTGAAATTCGAAGGTCCACGAGGACACGTTCCGCACCAGAGTGGTACGGCAACCCTGTCTTGGAAATCATGTTGTTAGACAACGGTGAACCTTCGAACTATGAAGAAGCGATGGCGGGTCCGGATTCCGACAAATGGCTAGAAGCCATGAAATCCGAGATAGGATCCATGTATGAAAACGAAGTATGGACTTTGACTGACTTGCCCGTAGAACGGCGAGCCATAGAAAATAAATGGATCTTTAAGAAGAAGACAGACGCGGATGGTAATGTGACCATCTATAAAGCTCGGCTTGTCGCTAAGGGTTATCGACAAGTTCAAGGGGTTGACTACGATGAGACCTTCTCACCGGTAGCGAAGCTGAAGTCCGTCCGAATCATGTTAGCAATTGCCGCATTTTATGATTATGAAATTTGGCAAATGGACGTCAAAACGGCATTCCTTAATGGTTTCCTTAAGGAAGAATTGTATATGATGCAGCCGGAAGGTTTTGTCGATCCTAAAAATGCTGACAAGGTGTGCAAGCTCCAACGCTCGATTTATGGGCTGGTGCAAGCATCTCGGAGTTGGAACATTCGTTTTGATGAGATGATCAAAGCGTTTGGGTTTACACAGACTTATGGAGAAGCCTGTGTTTACAAGAAAGTGAGTGGGAGCTATGTAGCATTTCTCATACTATATGTAGATGACATACTTTTGATGGGAAATGATATAGAACTTTTGGACAGCATTAAGGCCTACTTGAATAAGAGTTTTTCAATGAAGGACCTTGGAGAAGCTGCTTATATATTAGGCATCAAGATCTATAGGGATAGATCAAGACGCCTCATATGTCTTTCACAAAGCACATATCTTGATAAGATTTTGAAGAAGTTCAAAATGGATCAGTCCAAGAAAGGGTTCTTGCCTGTTTTGCAAGGTGTGAAATTGAGCTCAGCTCAATGTCCGACCACGGCAGCAGAGATAGAAGAGATGAGTGTCATCCCCTATGCCTCAGCCATAGGTTCTATTATGTATGCCATGCTGTGTACCAGACCTGATGTAAACCTTGCCGTAAGTTTGGTAGGAAGGTACCAAAGTAATCCCGGCAAGGAACACTGGACAGCGGTCAAGAATATCCTGAAGTACCTGAAAAGGACTAAGGAAATGTTTCTCGTTTATGGAGTTGACAAAGAGCTCGTCGTAAAAGGTTACGTCGACGCTAGCTTCGACACAGATCTGGATGACTCTAAGTCACAAACCGGATACATGTATATTTTGAATGGTGGGGCAGTAAGCTGGTGCAGTTGCAAGCAGAGCGTCGTGGCGGGATCTACATGTGAAGCGGAGTACATGGCAGCCTCGGAGGCAGCACATGAAGCAATATGGGTGAAGGAGTTCATCACCGACCTAGGAGTCATACCCAATGCGTCGGGGCCGATCAAGCTCTTCTGTGACAACACTGGAGCTATTGCACTTGCCAAGGAGCCCAGGTTTCACAAGAAGACAAGGCACATCAAGCGTCGCTTCAACTCCATCCGTGAAAATGTTCAAGATGGAGACATAGAGATTTGTAAAGTACATACGGACCTGAATGTAGCAGATCCGTTGACTAAACCTCTCCCAAGAGCAAAACATGATCAACACCAGAATTCCATGGGTGTTCGATTCATCACAATGTAACTAGATTATTGACTCTAGTGCAAGTGGGAGACTGTTGGAAATATGCCCTAGAGGCAATAATAAAAGCATTATTATTATATTTCTTTGTTCATGATAATTGTCTTTATTCATGCTATAATTGTGTTATCCGGAAATCGTAATACATGTGTGAATAACAGACACCAACATGTCCCTAGTAAGCCTCTAGTTGACTAGCTCGTTGATCAATAGATAGTCATGGTTTCCTGGCTATGGACATTGGATGTCATTGATAACGGGATCACATCATTAGGATAATGATGTGATGGACAAGACCCAATCCTAAACATAGCACAAGATCGTATAGTTCGTTTGCTAGAGTTTTTGCAATGTCAAAGTATCTCTTCCTTCGACCATGAGATCGTATAACTCCTGGATACCGTAGGAGTGCTTTGGGTGTATCAAACGTCACAACGTAACTGGGTGACTATAAAGGTGCACTACAGGTATCTCCGAAAGTATCTATTGTTTTATATGGATCGAGACTGGGATTTGTCACTCCGTATGACGGAGAGATATCACTGGGCCCACTCAGTAATGCATCATCATAATGAGCTCAAAGTGACCAAGTGTTTGGTCACGGGATCATGCATTACGGTACGAGTAAAGTGACTTGCCGGTAACAAGATTGAACGAGGTATTGGGATACCGACGATCGAATCTCGGGCAAGTAACATATCGATTGACAAAGGGAATTGCATACGGGGTTGATTAAATCCTCGACATCGTGGTTCATCCGATGAGATCATCGTGGAGCATGTGGGAGCCAACATGGGTATCCAGATCCCGCTGTTGGTTATTGACCGGAGAGCGATCTCGGTCATGTCTACATGTCTCCCGAACCCGTAGGGTCTACACACTTAAGGTTCAGTTACGCTAGGGTTGTAGGGATATGTATATGCAGTAACCCGAATGTTGTTCGGAGTCCCGGATGAGATCCCGGACGTCACGAGGAGTTCCGGAATGGTCCGGAGGTAAAGATTTATATATGGGAAGTCCTGTTTCGGGCATCGGGACAAGTTTCGGGGTTATCGGTATTGTACCGGGACCACCGGAGGGGTCCCGGGGGCCCACCGGGTGGGGCCACCCATCCCCGGGGGCCACATGGGCTGTAGGGGGTGCGCCTTGGCCTACATGGGCCAAGGGCACCAGCCCCATTAGGCCCATGCGCCTAGGGTTTCCAAGGGGGAGGAGTCCTACTAGTGGAAGGCACCTCCTAGGTGCCTTGGGGGGGAGGGAAACCCCCCTTGGCCGCCGCACCCCCTAGGAGATTGGATCTCCTAGGGCCGGCCACCCCCCTTGGCACCCCTATATATAGTGGGGGAGAGGAGGGACTTCATACCTTGAGTCCTTGGCCTTTGGTTGCCTCCTTCTCCCTCCCCAACACCTCCTCCACCTCCTTATTGCTTAGCGAAGCTCTGCCGGAGTACTGCAGCTCCATCAACACCACGCCGTCGTGCTGCTGCTGGTGCCATCTCCCTCAACCTCTCCTCCCTCCCTTGCTGGATCAAGAAGGAGGAGACGTGGCTGTTCCGTACGTGTGTTGAACGCGGAGGTGCCGTCCGTTCGGTGCTAGGATCTCCGGTGATTCGAATCACGTTGTGTTCGACTACATCATCCCCGTTCTTTGAACGCTTCCGCTCGCGATCTACAAGGTATGTAGATGCATCTATTCACTCGTTGCTAGATGAACTCCTAGATGATCTTGGTGAAACGAGTAGGAATTTTTTTTTATTTTCTGCAACGTTACCCAACAATATGAACCCTAGATTTTTTTTAGGGCAGTAGGCATTTTATAGCATTTAGGAAAAATGATTTGCAATTTTTTGAGGAAATTAGCTAGGACAATTTTTATGAAAATTCCTAAACAATAATTCCATTTAGCTTTAAACTAATAGAGGGTATATAAATAATAGTAGCATTTAGATTTAAATTAACAGAGGGTATAAACAAAAAACACTTAGCTATAAAAATATATTTTGATTACGGACCTGAATTTGTTCCAAATTTCATTCAAATGAAATTTGAATTATTTGGACTATGGACCTGAATATTTTTGAAGAAATTGGGTGTAGGTACTAAGGTCTTGCTGTGGAAATTCTGGTGAGGTCAAAAGGGTTAGAGAAAATGTAGTTCCTAGACTTTTAGCTTTAGACAAAAAACAAAAGTATTTAGCTATAAATAAAAAACAGTAGCTATGGCATTTAGCTATAAACAAAAAACAGAATTGTTTTTCTTTTCAAAAACTTGGTCAAACAGAACAGTAGCTATATGTCATTGATGTTCATTTGCATATTCCATTATTGTTGATTATATCTTTTCATTGAAGTGGACATGTTATATGCAAATTCCTCAATAGTGTTTGCTCATGTTATATCTTTTCATTGAAGTTGTTCGATTGTGCCCAAGTGGCTTTGTTGTTTCCGGGGAATGATGCTGAGTGGCCTATGTTTTGCCGGAATGTTGATTCATTTCTGTTCCGGCAAATTTCAGGTTCTCGATTTGTCCACTTTTTAGCAAAGGTCATGCTGAAATTTTTCATGAATTTCGGCATGACTTGTGCTACAAACTAGGACATATCGAGTGCCCGGGATTTGCCGCACTAGGAAGGAGTCAACATTCCTGCAAAACAATAGTCCTTTTTTATGTCATTATTCATTTTATTAGGTCTAGAATTAATTGACTAGATTTAATCATAGGAAACATGGCTAGCAACAATGAAGGACAGGGTTCTGGTGATTGCGATGATGTCTACCTGGCGGCAAACGAATATTTTAGCCTTACCGACGATCAACCGATGTTGTTGCTGGGCCCACTGGTGGCATCGGGGACTGAGACCGACACGCAGACCGGTGCTGAGACTGAGACCGGCGCAGAGATTCAGACCGGCATCGAGACCGGCGCTGAGACCGGTGCTACCTCGGGGAGCGGAGCCGGTGTAGAACCGAAAGCAAAGAGGCAACGGGTTCCTAAAAAACTTAGGACTACTAGACTGGTGGTCACGGAGATGGACGACGGCAATTTTGAGCCAAAGGCGCCCGAGGAAGCACGCGCGTGCTATGGCAATCAAATAGGCTGCATCGTACGGACAACCGCCACCATCAATGATGAGAAACTACAGAAGATAGAAAATATGAGGAGCTCCCTCCTAAAGAAGTTTCACCAGATATTCTTGTTCCCGGGCCGGAATGAGAAGGATTATGAAGATCCAGACGAGGACCCGGCAATGAAGAAGATAAACAAACGCGCCATGACCAAGTTTAGCGACGCGTTGGCCGCCTGGAAAAATCTAGTGAAAGCAAAGATCAACGACGGGGAACCCTACTCCGAGATTGTAAAGGATAATCCGACAATCACAGAAGAGCAGTTTCAAATATTCAAGGAGGCTTGCGAGGCCGAAGCTGCCAAAAAAAAGTCTAAGTACATGAAGGGGCTTCAAAAGAGGAACATTGGGAGCCACCACCTCGGAAGCCGTGGTTACGGCGGAAAGAGGTCCAAATGGGCCAAGGAGGACGCGGAAGCCGCGAGTCTGGGCATCCCAGACCCCTTGGCGGATTTCACCGTCCCGCAGGAGCGTAATGTCCTGAGGGCCCGACACCGTTGGGACCCAGTGAAGAAGGTTTACGAGACAACACCGGTCATTATGGAGTTCATGAGACTGCTGGTAATTTTAGTTTCTGATCAATTCGACTGCACATGTTAGTCATATTTGTAAACGATCCTTGTGCCTTTTGCAGAGAGAGCAGCACCAGATTGCGGCCGAAAGCGACTCGCCGTTTGAGGCATTGGCGAGGCCCAAGTGGGACACTCCATTCAACCGGGCGTTGAACATATTGAAACGACAACCGGTGGATACTCGACCGTCGTATGGACGCGTGCACGGTGTCGGAGACGGCGCCACATGGAAGAAGTACTACCGTGAGACCACGAAGGAGAGAAAGGAAATACGGAGGTTAACTGAAGAAAACATCGACAAGAAGGTTGAAATTGCGGTTGAGAAGAAATCATCTCAGACAGTCGCAACAGCGGTAGCTGCCGCAAAACAGGCGGTTGCAGATTTGTCTACTTCCTTGGTGACGGGCGTTATCACTTGGACAAGGAAAAATTCAGAAAAAAATGCAGAGGACTTTCCCCTTGCTGACTTCTTGGAAGCACCTGCTCCCGCACCTGCTCCCGCACCGGCTACCGCACCTGCTCCCGCACCGGCTCCCGCATCGGACGTGTTCGGCGGTGCTTCATCTTTGGCTGAGCTCGACGCCCTCACGGTATCTGTCACACCGGCCCCCTTCAATATAAATGTATAATCTCCCATTTTTGTTGCCTTTCGGATGTCTCACGTTGCAGACTTTTCTTTGCAGGCCGACGAAACCCCGTGCACCATATTGTACACCATCGGCGACCAGAAGGTGGCCGTGGGGAAGGCGACGATAATGAAGCCGAAGGAACCATTGTTCCACAGTCGGCCGATCCCCCTGAACGTCTTCAAGGTTTCCATGGCCAGTGTCGAACCGGGCCACGAGAATTTGCCTCCTCCAACACTACTGGTGGATGACGAGGAGACACCGCGGTGTCTTGGTGATTGTTGTAATGGGTGGGTCCTGTTGTGGCCAAAGAGTCTGCTTCGTTTGGAGGCGGCCGGGAGCACACCCACGAGCACGCAGCCTCAGCAAGATATGAACATCAACACCCCACCTACCCAATTAGCGTCGGGTGTCGGGTTGGGTGATAGCGGACGGGGTAAGGAGGAGGCTCCATTAGTCGCTGATGACGTCGCCATGGATGAGGATGAGGATGACGATGGCGCTGAACAGTATGTCTATATTGGTGCCTCCTCAGGGTTTGAGCGTCATGAGTCGGTGCCTGAATTACTGTCTCAACGTATTATTGACGACCTTCCGGTAGTAAAGAAGTCTAGGAAGAGAGCGAGGAAAGGCAAAAAAGCTGATTCTATGATCCAGCCGCCTCAGCAGCCTCGGCTTCAGGACCGTATAGATATCCCCGATGCGGATAAATGGCATATCCCCGGTCAACCAATCCTACCTGCAACAGCGCTACGGGCCAGATTCGGCGATCTAAGGAGACTTCATGACAATGTGCTGCAGGTAGAGAAATGCCTCATCGCCTCGAAAGATCCAGGATACCCACTCTACGTGGTTAACATTCCGCGGCAAATGTCGTACGTCGACAGCTTCCCTACGGATAAGTTCTTCCTCTGATTCGATTACATATTCGACATGTTTCACGTGAAGAAGCTGGATTTTACGTTTGTCCGCCTTTATGCCTTGCACATGAACTACATCATTAGGGTTGAGCAGATACGTTATATCTGTGTCGCTGACTCGTACTACATGCACGAGAGCTTCTTGGGAGTCTGTGCAGAGCAGCGTGAATACGCGAGGGATTACATCGTCAGTTTCATGTTCGCCAATAAGGACAAGGAGGCGATTCTCGTGCCTTATCATCCCGTGTAAGTCATCCGTGATGCTATCCTTCCTTCGATTTCAATAATTCATTTGCACGGTGGAGGCTAATTAATTTGAGGTGTACTTATTTTGCGTAGCGGCGGGCGCGCCGTCCTCATCATCCTCTACCCCCGATTCTCCCACGCTCTTTACTTGGACTCGTCGAAGAACATTCACAAAAAGGATTACACCCACATCAAAGATGTTCTAGACAGTGCTATGTTTTACTACCAAGCAAGGGGTGGAGAGGTTAGGGACAAGAAGAGAAGGGGCGGCAGGGCCGCCTTCAGCCATAAGACCGACTTCTGCTGCATCCAGCAACTGAATGATTCTCTTAATGATGGATTCTACGTCCTACACCACATGCTGGAGTATAGACGGGATCACCAGAACCTTCACATGTCACCTAGATCTGGCGATGCCCATATTCTGCAATGGGCAAAGGACATAGGAGATATCGAGGATCATCGACTTCGAGCTGAGTTCTATAACATCCAGCGCGAACTTGCCCAAATCATCATGAAAGAGGTCGTCAGAAAAACAGGGATGTTCTACGGAGAAGGACAAATGTCGCGGGAAGACGTCCGAACATGGATAGCCTCTCAGCGTCTCGACATGAAGCCTTTCACTAAGCTCGGGGACTATCTCCCTGACCTCGATGGATGGCACGGCATGTTGGAGTGATTGTCGATATATGATAATGTGTCTGTTTAGTCCATACTATCTGTATGACAAAACTTTGAGTTATGCGCAGTGAAACTTTATTTGTGATGTAATTAAACCGTCCTCCTCCTCGACTAGCGAAGATCACTCTAGTTAGGGCATTTTGGGTACGATGAACTTTGTTATTTATGCTTATGATATGTTGTTTCTATTTTTGTCAAGTCTGTCTCTTTCTGTTGCTCAAATATGTATGTTGCATATCATCGACTCATGTGACGATGCAGGTGCGTAGATCATCGATGGCGAAGAAGTGCTACGCCAGGAGTATATATACGATGAGTGGACGGAGTGTCAGGCCCAGGTGTTGCTGGTTTCCGGTTTCCGAGCGACAGGCAGTAGTTAGTTTAGATTCACGCTAATGCGAGAGAGGGATACGAACTCATGTACTCAAAGTGATAGCTCTTCTCGCGTATACCATTGTTTAGATGGATGACGATGTATTTGCAAGTAATCAAGGACTTGTATCGCTATTTTCGAGATGATGACGAGAGACCACTTTCTGTTGGATGATGATTATGATGAGACTATTTGTATGTATATGCTATGATTATATTCGTGGTCTTGCAGGCATTTGTATGTGTATCATGATGACATTTCTATGTGCTAAAGATTCTTCTATAAAGCCTGTTCAAATACAAAAAAATATGCCCAAGAAAACAAAAAAACCTGTTAAATTAGCAGTAGCGAGTGTATAGAAGTTAGTAGCAGCGCCTCTATACATGAACAAAAACCTGTTAAAAAACTAAGAATATTTTTTGAAAAACAAGAACATTTTTTCATACATGAACAAAAATTTGAAAATAAGAACATTTTATGAAATTTGTGAACAATTTTTTTGGAATTGATGAAGAAAATTTGAAAATGGGGACAACTTTTTAAATTCAGAACAAATTTCTTTTAACTAAGAACAATTTGGAAAGGAGAATATTTTTTATATACATGACCAAACAGTTGAAACGGAAACTTTTTTCTAGTGCTTCGAACATTTTTTGAAAGTGCGAACATTTTTTATATAGGTGAACATTTTTCAGCTGCGTAAACTGAACATGATTTAAAAAACTAAGAACATTTTTTGAAAAACAAGAACATTTTTTCATACATGAACAAAAATTTGAAAATAAGAACATTTTTTGAAATTTGTGAACAATTTTTTTGGAATTGATGAAGAAAATTTGAAAATGGGCACAACTTTTTAAATTCAGAACAAATTTCTTTTAACTGAGAACAATTTTGAAAAGGAGAATATTTTTATATACATGACCAAACAGTTGAAACGGAAACTTTTTTCTAGTGCTTCAAACATTTTTTGAAAGTGCGAACATTTTTTATATAGGTGAACATTTTTCAGCTGCATAAACTGAACATGATTTAAAAAATAAGAACATTTTTTGAAAAATTTGAAAAAGAAGAACATTTTTTAATACATGAACAAAAATTTGAAAAATAAGAACATTTTTTGAAATTTGTGAACAATTTTTGAAAACAGGCATTTTTCTAAATCCATGCCATTAATTTTCAAATTTCCTAAAAAATGAATAAAAATAGTTTGAACAATTTTTGAAAAAACAGGAACATTTTCTGAAAGTTCAGAACAAAAATTTGAAAGCAGGAACATTTTTTGAATTTATGAACAAATTTTGTGAAATGGGAACATTTTTTAAATTTTTGAACAAAATCTGTAAAACAGGAAAAAAAATTGAAATTCGGATATTTTTTTTGAAAATAAACTTGAAAAGAAAAAAGAAACAGAAAAAAAGAAAAAAGTAAAA
This sequence comes from Triticum aestivum, assembly GCF_018294505.1. Lineage (NCBI taxonomy): Eukaryota > Viridiplantae > Streptophyta > Magnoliopsida > Poales > Poaceae > Triticum > Triticum aestivum. The sequence continues at coordinate 753,912,197 of NC_057803.1, forward strand.
GAAGAGAAATAGAAAAATGAAAAACGAAAAAGAAACTGAAAAAGAAAAGGCCGGTTCAGGAACCTTCTAGAAGGTTCCCAGAACCGGAAAAAACCGGCTGGAAACATCATAGAAGGTTCCAAAACCAGGGTCAGCTGTAACGCTAAACGGGCCGGCCCACTCGGTAGCTCTCTTGCACCTGCCCTGTGCGAAGCGCGACTGCTTGCCGCAGCGAGCGTCCAATAGGGGTTCCCTCTCAAACGTCCCTCAAGTTTTAGGGTTTAGGCTTTTGTTTTTATTTAATTTTATAATGTCCTAAAGAGTATTTTTTATTTGACTACTTCAATAAAAATTGACTTGCAAGTAAAAAACTGTTCTTCATGTATTTGAAAGTAGTTATTCATCTTGTATTCTAAAAAAGGTTCATGCGTGTTGCAAAAAATGTCCGTAAGCTATTTAATACAAATCATCATGTATTGAAATTTGTTCATCATATATTTGAAAACTATTAAAATAATTGTCGCATATATCTCAGTGTTGATACAATTTTTTTAAAAGTACACAATGATAGTTTTTAGATACACTAGGGCCAATTTTTTATACATGAAAAGAAATTATCCGGGTGAATAGTAAATGTAGGAAAAATAGATAAAAAATACAAAAGCATTCAGGTGTTCAACCTGCGTCCAAAACTTCATGAAGAAATAATACTTATTGTGCTTTGCAAAAAATGATCTTCAAAAAATATTTTTTTTGTTTATTTTTCTACCTTTAAACATTTCCAGACACCATCCATCCATTTAAACATACTCCACTGACTCATGTATAACACATTATGTATCTATATATAAGAGGATCGGATCGGATCGCTAGGGTTCCCTTTCTTCTTTCTTTCTTCCAATCCCACAAGAGAGAAAGGAAGATGGATCGATCGATCGACGACACAGACACACAATTCTACTATGATAACACAGACAAGCAAGTTAGGAAGGAGGGAGCTTCTTCTTCCTTCCCACAAGAAGGTATATGTTCAGTCAAGTCAACCCACCAACCAGACCACACCAGACCAGACCAGGCAACCAAAAGAATATCATCTCTACTTTTTTCTACAACCATGACAGGCAAAGAGGGGAGGGGGGAAATCAATAGACGGACGGACGGCGCCACTCTTCATCTCCAAAAAAAGCTTCCAATTAAATTCAGATCAACAACAACAACATAAGTCTTCTTCCTCTTCTTGTCTTCAGATTCTCTTCCTTCTTCCAGCCGCCAGTTCGTTTGCCCCTGATACATAATATCACAACAGCAAACAACCAGTCAGCTTCATCAATTACTAGTGTTTGGGATGCAATGCACAGACATAAATCAATGTCGCAACCCAATGTGCGCCATCGTCGACAAATACTGTAGACAAATACTGTAGATGGCAAAGCGCTTAACGGTTGCTTTAGGGAGCTACAGGCCTACTACATCTCACATTAGCACCGCAGCAGGCAGCAAAATGAATGCAAATATAGACAAACAACAGGTGGCAAAGCACAGTGTTAAAAAAAATGGCCTCCAATCACAACATGGAAAATACGTTGGCCTGACGCTTAATGTGAAACCACTGGGTATGATTGCTGTACAGAATTTACGCAGCGCCCTGACGCTTAATTAGTTAAGTTTGCAACTTCATACTCATCATATACCTGCCTACTTGGGTGCCTACCAAAAACAAACAACAGGATTTCCAGACTATAAGCTAGACTTCCACCATCACAGATTCCAAACAGCCTGGCCCTAGCAAGGGAACGGACTAAAGGAACTAACAAGAAAATTAATCAAGCTAGGACACAACACGGCAAAGTGTAAACTATAAACTGGGAATAGTCAACATATATCCAACTTCCAGACAGTACCATTCAACTATAACACATCATCGCCCCTCTAATAACTCCCAGACTTCTTATTCCACAACAGATATTATCCAACTTCTACTAAATGCATAGATGACACTTCGTTGTGTCCAGGACGCGAAAACCCTATCGCGTCGCAAGACCAAATAAAACCGCTTGATATTTTTCTTGTTTTACATGGAAACTAAAACACTAGTCAAATACAGTAGGAAATACTCCTTCCGTCCGGAAATACTTGTCGGAGAAATGCATAAAAATGGATGTATCTAGAATTAAAATACGTCTAGATACATCCATTCCTCCGACAAGTATTTCCGGACGGAGGGAGTATATGGCAACCCGTACAAGTATCCTAGATACAGTGAAGTGTGTAAACTGCTGGCAGCTGCTACTGTGCTCCTTGAGCCCAGCCCTTATATTTTCAACAAGCCTATACAGCTCTGTCTACCTGAACAGCTTTGACCAAACAATCAACAAGAGGAAAACAATCAAACATCTTGATCAGCAAATGAATTGGTACTGATTTATCTACACTACTGAACTTTTGCCTTATTTGCTACTCTAACATCTAGTCTAGATATACATGACGTAACCATACAACTAGCCGTTTTACTTTTACACGTGCATTGGCCAAAGCCAGAAAAATAAATGAAAACCTCAACTACCGGCTGAACGCTTAATAGAAGAATTTTCCAACAGTGAAACTAGCATGGCTCATAGAAAAAAAAAATCACCGTCAGCACCGCGTTGAGATTAACACTGTCCAGCTCATCGCAATAAAATAAGGTAAATACTAAGATCTAAATTGAGATATTGACCATTTAAACTATTGAGTAATAATGGAAAGCCATACAGGGGTGAATTAAACCACCATTCTCTAGCTGTTTATACTTCTACACTTGGCAGCAGGCAACCCAGACAAATAAATGGAAACCAGGACTGGAGGCTCAAAGCTTAATTAATAGAACATTTTCCTACAATCCACCTAGCATGGCTCGTACAAAAAACTTAACCATGCAGCTAGCCGTGTTGCACATGGCATCGGCCAACCCAGACAAACAAATGAAAACCTAAACTGGAGGCTGAGCGCTTAATTAACAGAGCATTTTCCTACACCTCCCATCAAGAATCACCACTATATAACTTATCATTGCATTGAAGATAGATAAAGTAGATATTACTAAAAATCAAAATCAAAATACTGGAGTATTTGGTAATAACAGAAAGCTGTACAAGGTATGTTTTCGGTCTACCTGGCGGCACGTGTGGTGGTAATCGTCTTATGCAAGCAACCATAATAATAATGAAAAATATGTGAAGGCGGTAACAATTGCGATGTGAAAGGTTATATCTGGTGAACTAAAACCGCAACTCTCTAACCGTTTTACTTTTACACGTGGCATCGGCCAACCCAGAAAAATAAATGAAAGCCTGAACTGGAGGCTGAATGCTTAATTAATATAGCATTTTCCTATGGTTCAACTAGCATGGCTCGTAGAAAAGATTTACCATACAACTAGCTACGTTGCAAGTGGCATCAGCCAACCCATACAAATAGATGTAAACCTCATTTGCAGGCTGAGCACTTAATTTTACAGAACATTTTCCTACTGTGCAAGTGCAACTAGCATGGCTGATCATTGCATTGCAAGATAGATAAACTAAATACTGAAATCTAAATCAAGACATTGGAGTATTTGGTAATAATGGAAAGCCATACAACATATGTTCTATGTCAACCTGGTGGCAATCAACTCACGCAAGCAAACGTTATAATGAAATAAATACGTAAAAGCGGTAACAAGTGCAAGGCGAAAGGTTATACCTCCTTATCCCCCTGTTCCCCTCTTCCTTGCAGGCGCTTCAGTCGAGATCATCATATGAGCGACCGCTCGCATCTGGATCGTTGCTGTAGTCACCAGAGCCAGCACCATCCTGGTCGCTGCTCTCCGCCTGCTGCGCGGCAAAAGCGGCCCTGAGAGGCCAGGGCAGGGAGATCCTGAACCTCCTCTCCATGACCCTAGGTGAAGGGCCGCCACCACCAGGGGATGCAGGCGCCGCCGCAGCAGCAGCAGGGGTAGCGGCAGCAGCCTGGCGCTGGTGGTTCTCATAGTCAGGGTCATCGGTGGGCATCTCATGGCGGCAGACAGGGCAGGAGCTGTGGAGATCGAGCCATGGCAGGATGCAGTCCTTGTGGAAGACGTGGTTGCAGGGGAGCTGCTTGGCGGCGGCGCCGAGCAGGAAGTCGTCCATACAGACGGCGCACTGGGCGCCCCCGTCGGCGGCCATCATGTCGGCAGAGACGGCGACATCGGGCAGGGCGGCGACGGCGGCCTTGGCGGCGGGCGGGGTGCCGTAGCGGCTGGGGTCGTTCTCGGCGAGCTGCTGGATGAGCTGCTCGAGGCCGGATCCCATGAAGTAGTCGCCGAGGCTGACCCCGCCGGGGACGGGGACGGGGCCGCCGGCGCCGAAGGAGGCGAAGCCGCCGGGGAAGGAGGAGCCCTCGAGGACGATCTGGATGGTGGCGCCGCCCGAGAGGAGGCCGCCGAGGTGGCCGTGGAGGAAGTCGGTGACGTCGAACTGGTTGTTGGTGGGGTTGGCGGAGGCGCGGGGCGCGGAGGGGGATGGCGGGCCGAGGACCCCGGCGAGGTCGCTGGGGTTGCG